>NC_089746.1:63979011-64029011 GCF_040412425.1 Macrobrachium rosenbergii | reverse complement strand
CCTGGCCGTTGGCAGTGTCAACAGCACATGTCAGAAAGCCACATGTGTCAATCACGACAACATTCGACTTTCAGACGGGGAGCAGGAAGAGTCTACAAGTATTTGGTGGAAATGATGTCGAAGTATGTTTTATTTTTTTTTTTTTTTTTTTTTTTAGAGAGAGAGAGAGAGAGAGAGAGAGAGAGAGAGAGAGAGAGAGAGAGAGAGAGAGAGAATTTTAGAATGGCAGGAAAAAATTCTGAAATCGAAAAAATTGCCAAAGAAAAAGAAAGTACACTACTATTAAAAGCAAATACGGCACCCTTGTCCTTCTCATTATATAAGAAGGAACAGATTAAAAAGGTCTTTGAAATTGGCTTGGTTGGAATTTTATGACGCACACACACACACACACACATATATATATATATATATATATATATATATATATATATATATATATATATATATATATATATATATATAGGCATAAACTATTTCTGTGCTTTTACATGACTAAATGCAGTTTAATTTTTGTAAAAATTTAAAACAGTTCTAATATTTTATATTATAATAAACGCCAAGGCAAAATAGTAGGTAGATTTCATAGCCAGTCACAGTAATATTGAATGGAAAATATTGAAATTAAATTCTGCCAAATTTGCAATTCTGGTTAAAGCCGGTACGACAAGTGTAGCGCGAACATTTAGAGCACATACTTTAACATAATGTCTTATTTGGCAGCTTCAGAGAAGAGGACACGCATGGAATTCCTCCATGCAAAAGCAATCTTGAAATAATTTTACGAACACGATTGCCCAATCAGGGACTGGAGTTTTTTCTTTTATTTCCTAGTTAGCATGCTCACAGTTTTCTGGTGATGTTCATTAGGTAGGAGAACATGTTAGAATAATGTTATAAATCAAAAGAAATCCTTGAACAAGAATAAAGAAATCAACAATAAATGTGAATACCTCAAGCATAAACTAAGCTTTTTTTCTTCTTCTTCTTCCTGATGAAAATATCCAGAAAGTTGGGGATTTTCTTTCTTCTGTGAAGACTTGCATGCTACGAAAACTTATATGCTCATTCGCCTCCAACTGAAATACGGTACGAGCTAAATCGGAAGACAAAGGAGCACTGATTATCCTCTTCCTAATTATCCAACGGGAAAATAAATATCGGCGTGAAGAGCAGATGCATTTGCACCCAAGCTGGAGCCATGCCAGTTGGTGTCGGACCTTTTTTATTTTGATTGTAATTTGTTGTGCGAAGGGATGTTCTATGTCTAATTTGAGGTCAAGACTTGGAAGGACCAGCATTTATAAAAAAATTTTTTTGACATGGTTTTACAATGCTAAACAATGTTTTTAAATATTAATTATTTCTTTAATTCACTTTTTTGTTATGAAGATGATCGTTCAGGCCGAAACTTCATTAGGGATTTTCTCACCTCAGCGATGTTTTTCGCAAATGAATAACACAAAAATACATTTTTCTTTTTCTGTAAAGTAATTTTACTAAATACATTAATGCGTCACTGTTGCGCAGACTACCTAGTAAAGGTTGATAAGGAAGAACTTAAACACTTACTGTTATTTCCTTAAGTTTTGTTTATGAGATTTCTCCTCTCTCATTCAGTTCCATCCTGCTATTCAATGGAACTGCACAGTTACGTATGTTTTTGCCTTTTGCATGGAAGAAGTACAAATAATTTCCCCAACTGACTTTGCCTGGGGACTTGGAAGTAAGATTCTCGTACCGAGTTGCTTTGAATAACCTGCCATCACTGGAAACCTGCTTCCTGGTAGAGAAATACATGACGCAAATGCCTCTGGAAATTCGGATGATGAGGAGTCAAGTGATGGCATTAACACTAAGCATTGACGATTGTCAGTGCTTAGATTGTTGAAGCGTGAAGCGCAGAGGAACTGCTGTGACGCCACTTCATGCAAACTTAAGTTCTTGAAAATCCTACCTTAGTCTGTTACGTTACAATATTTCACGTATTTTTCAACTACAGTGTAGTGAATATGTATTGCTATAGATACCACTGAAGTAGTGATACTATTTTCGTTTTATTGATATACTTCTTGTGAATCTTTACTGAGAGGAATTGACGTAAATATGGATCACACGAAACAGTACCCTAAATTTTATTAATTTATGGTATGACAAAATGTTTTCGTACCAAATTTTTGATAAATAGTAATTCAACCTCAGCAGCTGGTGGGCATGAAAAATAGACAGTTTTGTAAAAAAAAAGTCAGCTGGCTAAGTAAAGAAGGGCTGCGCAAAGAAATGGATATACAAGTATAAAAGAATGATGTTGCATAATAGCATGTGCGAGTACACCAACACACGCACAAATACATCTACACTTTCATATTCTCTAATCCTGAGAAACGTCCCTGAAGAGAAAAACAGAAGTAGAGAGCGATTCAAGGTCTAAATAAAAACTCTCTGCAAACAACGTCATTGATTTCAATAGAAATTGGCTTTGTAGTTGCGTATTTTGACACATATTTTCTGTTTCTTGTAGCATTATCCTTTCCTTTCGGTCGGTGAGTATGTGTCCGTTTGGCCTTGACCAATGTCATTCATGTTACTTTTTTATTATCTTTATATACCCATGTTGAACGCCGCATCGCCATTTTTGGGCGGAATTTTAAAGTTTGTTAACGCTTAATACTGTGATTCTATCTGTATATATATATATATATATATATATATATATATATATATATATATATATATATATATATATATAAAAATTGAAAAATAAGAAAAACGAAAAGACTCAGGACATGTCATTGAAACAATAGTAAATCATGCTAAATCATATAGACACATAAGAGAAATTGTCAAAATTTATGAACTCACGCAGACTACATGTTGGGATTAAACTGTTAGTTAAAGACTTTTTGAGCGCTGTGTCCTCACCACATGCAGTCTTAATATTCTTAGTTTTATTTTTTTTTAGTGAGAAGAGAGGAAAGAAAAGAGTGAAAGGAAATTTGAGCCTGAGAAATGTCATGTTTTTAAAATGTATTTAGAAATCAGTTATTATGTACGGTTTAGCGGCTGAAATTAACCGTATGCAATTCCTTCTCCAGAGAGAGAGAGTGTTTGATCTGTCGCTCGAAATCGTTATGGAACAATCGAATCTATTTGTTACTGGCCTAATCGGTGTGGTTTGGGTTAACTAGTTGGTAATGAAAATTGTTCGTACTGATATGACCATCGATACAGTTTATGAAACCGTCGATCTGTGCACCACTCAAATACTCTTGATCGAGAGATTAAATTTGCATAGGAAGTATGCTGTTATCAGTAATCTGATAAAACTTGTTTCTGATGTCAGGAATTTGCAAGTACAAATTCGCTGAAATGATCAGATCATCATTTTGTACTGCACGGTTTTAGTTCCAAGCCAGGTTATCGAAGCTACTCTGCTGATGGAACTAGGAACAATACGTAGGGAATGTGATGATATGACATTAAAATTAATAACAAACTCCCCTGCAAAATAAAATAAAAATGGGTAAAACCTCGTTCATCTTCATATCGACAAATTAGTCATTATTGCCTATTATATTACTTTTGAAAACAAAAATACAAATGTAAAATGACGTCCATTAGTGCACAATAGAAGAAGTTCAATAAATCCAGTTCTCTGATCAATTGACGCACTGTCAAAAGCAATTTCAGATGATAATGATTAAATACTCGTTTGACATAAATAAGATAGACATCAAGCTATTGTCCTCACTGACTGCATCAACAATAGAATGAAGCTAATTGACTTCGAAATATAGACTGCACTTATGCAAGATTCTACTAAAATTGAAAGATCTAACACCAAAAATCCTGTGCTCTCTCTCTCTCTCTCTCTCTCTCTCTCTCTCTCTCTCTCTCTCTCTCTCTCTCTCTCTCTCTCTCAGCTTAATCATAAGCAACAACAACATTTGCAGCCGATAAGAGAGGAAACGTTCCATCGACTATAAGAAAGAAATGGAACTAAACGCGATTAATTTTTCTCTAATCCTGAGAAGCTATCCTGAAGAGTGATTCAAAGTCTAAATGAAAGCTCGCTGCAAACAACGTCATTGATTTCAATAAAAATTGGCTTTGTACTTACGTATTTTGATACATATTTTGCGTTTCTTTTAGCGTTATTCTTTCCTTTCGCTCGATGTCATTTACATTGCTTTTTTTATGATCTTTTATAGACCCATTTTTAACGCCGCATCGCCATTTTTTGGGGGAATTTGAAAGTTGGTAACACTTTCTAATACTGTGATTCTATCTGTAGTGCATATTATTTTTTTTTTTTGTTTTAGAATTGAAAATGTGACATGTGTCATGTGTGTGTGTTTGCGTGACACACACATATTTATATGTATATATAATTTGACACACATATATATATATATATATATGTGTGTGTGTGTGTGTGTGTGTGTATGTATGTATATTTATCTGCATGTATGTACGTGTGATCAAACAGTTTTTTTTCCGGGAATGTATATGATTAAGGGCTTGTGATGGTTAAAACTGTTTTCATTCCGCGTAATGACAAGCGCTCAAACATAACGTCGATCCTATTTTTAGGTGAATGAAAAAGTGCATTCGATGCCTATTTCTAAGGATTTGAAGGGCATCAGCTTAAAATGAGGTACAGTTCAAAGTGAAAAAGATCGCTAATAACACGCGCGAAATATATAATGTGTGTTATCATTTTGCAATACAGGATTTGAAGTCATGGAAGAGTGGTAGTTAGAGTGGGCGACTCGATATTGAATATATATATCAGTCTACATACGGTTATCTAGCTTTGAGGAGGAAAATTTAAAAGAAAACTGATTAGTAAGAACTAGTTCGTCTCTATCTCTTGTCATCTTCTGGCTGACGATGAAAGGAGATTAATCTCTACATCACCTCAAGTACATCCCTTTGAAAAATCTCTGAGAATTATTTGTTTGAAAGGGAGTAATTGGAAGGTAAATCATGGTCTGTTTTTAGTTTGATTATTTGTTATTTCCTCTTTTTTCTGAAATCGTGACGGTGATTTCATAGTGATTGTATCTCTAGTGTAAATTATACTCTCCCATGTTCTTATTTCATGTGAACCTGAATTGAAAACCATACGCCTGCACGCGTGCACACACGCACACACACACACACACACACACACACACACATATACATATATATATATATATATATATATATATATATATATATATATATATATATATATATATATATATACTCATATAAACATACTGTGTATACACTTTTCTAGAAATAAATAAATTTATATATATATATATATATATATATATATATATATATATATATATATATATATATATATATATATATATATATATATATATATTCACAATATATTACGCATTACAAAACTCGTTTAATATCACATTCACCATACCTCGGGAATAACTTACACCTAAATCGAAAATAAAATGTATACACCATGAGTGGTTTCATGTGCAGTAGAGAAAGCTCATAGGGAGGTGCTGAAATTCTCAGCCGTCACTTTCCCATGAAAGGTCATGAGAATAGACTCCAACTAATTGGAAATCTGTGTAAAGCAACCTTAGAGCATTATTTTAGTGGCAGGAAGATTAACGGGACTAGAGAGGAGGGAAGGAGGCTCAGAAAGTGGGTGACAGAATAGAAATAGATTCAATACGCGATATGTTTCCCAACTGTGATTATTAAACACGAAGAAAGTCCATTTCTACCCTTTTTCAAGGCAGCCATTTCTCAGTGTCCCGCCAATCCATCCCAAAATTCCAAGGTATGTCTCAAACATCCTTACTACTTCGTTGTCATAGAAGCTCATTTATCATCGGTTTAAATGTTTCCATTTATTATTATTATTATTATTATTATTATTATTATTATTATTATTATTATTATTATTATTATTATTCGGAAGATGAAACCTATTCACATGGAACAAGCCTATCAAGGGGGCCATTGACTTAGAATTCAAGCTTCGAAAGAATATGGTGTTCATTAGGAAGAAGTAAGAGGAGATAAAGGGAAATATAGAAAGAGGAGAGATCACTTGTTAAAAAGAAAAAAAAATAGATTAATAAATGAATAACATTAAATTGTACTTGAAGTTTCATATAGCTTACTTTCTTGCCAAATTCCAAAGAAAAGTATTGGAAATCAGCATGTACCCTGTTTCAAATTAAACAAAATTTTTTAGCATTACAGGAAAAACATGGCAGCTCTCTGTTGTGCTGTCCTCCTGCCAACATTAACTCATCAGAAGAAGAATATCTTATTGTTATGGGAGTGATTAATCAGTTTTAACTATGAAATCAAAAATATTGCTGTATCAATTAAAATATAACGGAAAAATTTTTTGACACAAATTGGAAAAACTATTGAGGATTTGACGTATTCACTTAAATTTTATCACAGGCCCACCTCCAGCTCCTTTTCCTACCACATACTCACATGGGCATGCACGGGCACTCTCCAGATTCACAAAAGAAGGCTTCATATTTACTCTTTATCTCTATTATATCACCTATTTCCGTGGATTACGTTCCTCCTTTTTATTCCCTTTTTTTATTTCTCCTTGCTTCTGATTAATACTCTAGGGTGGTTTGGCGCACTTTTCCAATAACATTAGAATATATTCTAAAAGCATACATGGTGTCAAATAACGTCGATTAAGGCTTTCCAGAAAACCCTTTAGTTCCAGTCGTACAACGTGATCCATTATTCACTGCTCTCACTGACAACAAATATTACTCATCATCATATATACCAACAAACTCTGCTCTTCCTTATGAACGTTGGCACCGCGGTAAGAGAAAGATATCTTTAACTCACCGGCGTTATCTGTTTCCTTCGCAGAATTTAAACGATTAACATTTTTGCGCTAAAGTTAGGGTGAATTGTGTGTACCCCAATTAAAAACTGGGAGACTGTAATTTAATTTTCTTTGTGCTAATAAGAGGAAAATGCTCTAATCAGATATTCATGTACAGTAGGCTACTTTTCATTTTGTTTAAATAATATATTACTATTTCTGAAGGATTATTATTATTATTATTATTATTATTATTATTATTATTATTATTATTATTATTATTATTATTGCATATGGTATAAAAAAACTACTATTTTATATTTATTACTGTGAAGTATTGTGCGGTGTCTTTTTGTCAGCTAGACTCCCTGTGACTGAGTCTTCTTGTCCATCATGGATGAACATAGAGTAGATCTAACGGTCTTGGTGATATGGTTTCCCCATCACCGGGCATCGATTACTGTTCCCAATTTTGTTTCCTAACAGAACGTGTCATTCGCCAAAATGGATTTTTCTTCTACTCCCTAATTTTGTTGGCCGGAAAAAAAAAATCATTACTTGAGGAACTTCCAGTTCCTGCGAAACAATATTAATCTCTTTTGATCTGAGGTTCACTTTTTAGAGACTTGTCTTTGGTTAAATAGCAAAAGATGCTATTTAACTTCCTGTCTATAAATTCACTGGAATGGGTATAGGTGCCCCTACGCATTATTTACTAAATTCGTTTCATTAAGAATATAATTTTAAAAATTTCAAGCCTCATAATGACACGAAAGTTAAAAAGGAAGAGGTTCCTTCATTCCAAAATCATTGTTGTAAACATTTATGGTGACACTGTAAATCAGACACTTACGAAAATTGCAATTTACTATGAAAGTACTATCAATTTTTGCATCGCAGACCGATTAAGATAGAGGAAGATAAGCAACTAACTAATACCAGAAATTTGGTCATTAACTTAAGACTTTCAAGTATAGCTCAGAAAGAAAATCAGTTTCAGTTGATAAATTTCTGACCAAAACGAATTTGTCAGTATACATATCAATCAAATTTATGATTACATAATCACGCAGATACATTTTCCCTCTTACAAATATTTCACTATTCTGTGTATAAATTTGTATATAATATTGCTAAAGGAAGTCGAATATCTGGGAAAAGGAACAAGTTCATTATACCTATCCACACACACACACACACACACACACACACACACACACACACACACACACACACACACACACACACACATATATATATATATATATATAATATATATATATATTATGTATATATATATATATATATATATATATATATATATATATATATATATATATATATACATACATACACACACATACATACATACATACATACATACATACATACATACATTACATTACATACATTTGACACAATGTATTCTTTCAGATCCACACAACTTTCCTTGTGTATGTACTATTCCTATTACTAGATTCTTTGATTCACCAAGTACCAGCTTTCGAAGGTATATAGTCAACTTCTTTGGGTACCGATATAATCAAGAACCTGGAATATAAATCATCCCGTCTTATTGAAGTCTAATACACACAACACACATATATATATATATATATATATATATATATATATATATATATATATATATATATATATATATGTATATATATGTGTGTGTGTGTATATGTGTATAAATGTATATATGTGTATAAATATTATATATATATGTATGTATGTATGTATATATATAATATATTTATGTATAAAATCCCTGCGCTAAAAGACAACTTTTTTGATAAATCTAAGGTATATCTTAACTGAATTCTACTTTTGTTTCGTATGCAGATTCGAATGATTATGTTCAATTGCAAACATGTTTATAAAGATGAAAAAGCTGATGCTCTTGTAAGTGTTCTTCAATTAACTCCACCAACAAAAATCAGCATCCTCGTTATTCATGTCGTCTACCGGGGGAATTACTGATGCTAAAAATAGGAAAGGATTCTGCTTTTCAAATTAGCATTCATAATTGATAACTTTTGATCCTTAACACTGAGTTCACTTGGAGATATTTAGGGTTTATGGAACATCAAATACCTTGTTAGTATAACAGGCGTTTGTGAAATATGGGCAAAGGTAATGCTAGTTTAAATATTCATGGAAAAGGTTGTTCAAACAGAATAAAGCGAAGAATATTTTTAAATGTCAATTACGCTGCTCACGCATACACACAGAAATATACATCACGTTTGAAAGGTCATATGTATGTAGTATCAGACACACACGTAGATTATTGTAATCCCAACGAATTTTCCCTTACCTTGATGTCAAATTGCCGCTTTCTTTATGTACTGATTGGTTGGTTGCGCAGTTTACAGGAAACGAGTCATTTCGTTTAATGTTTCATATTGACAATCACTACCATCTGGAGAGAAAAACTAATATTGATGTCTTTTTCTTTTACACTAAATATTTTCGATATATTGTCTCATTTTCTTGTTCTTTAAACCTCGACTCTGTTAGGTTTATTGAGATTTTAGAGCGATGGATCACTTACCTTTGAAGAAAACCTCTCGGAATTTAGTTTTTGTTTCTCGCTTATACTTTTCATCGCTAAACGAAAAATTTATCTATGCGTATAGAGACTGTGGTTGTCCAAGTAACTAGAAGCCAATTTTAGTTTCAGGCAGACGCCCCGCTACAGGTAGAGAGAATGGTATTTAGCCTAGAATGTCTATTCAGCTGTACCTTTCCAAAAAATGTGTACGATCTCAAGATGTAAAGAAAATGGCATCTGGAGGACACGCTAGACTGCACCTTTTTTCGCTGACCTGGCTAAAAGTAGCAAAAAAAAAGTGAAAAATTAGCCGAAGTTTCTTCGACGCAGTTGTGTTTTCTGTACAGCGTATAATCAAGGCCGCCGAAAATAGATCGATCTTTCAGTGGTCTCGGTGTAATGCTGTATGAGCCATGGCCCATGAAACTCTCAGCCGGCCGTGGTGACCTTTCCTATACCATACTAGAAGCACGGTTATGTCTAAATTTAACCTTAAATAAAATAAAAACTACTAAGGCTAGAGGGCTGCAATTTGGCATGTTTGATGACTGGAAGGTGGATGATCAACTTACCAATTTGCAGCCCTGTAGCCTCAGTGGTTTTTATGATCTAAATGCGGACATAAAACTGCGGACACAAAAAAGTGCGGACGAACAGACAAAGACGGCACAATAATTTTCTTTTTAGAAAACTGAAAAACTAAAAGCAAAAAATACGATGGTAGACCATGACAATGAAACAGTCAGATTCGTTGGTTGTAACTACATTAGGTAAATTTTAAATTATATCTAATGGTGTTATGAAATTCTTACAACAAAATTTCGTATGATATTACAAGAATGAGTTGAACTGTTAGAGAAAAAATAAAATTATTTGCTCAAGTTAAACTTTTCATTGAATAGGTTTAAGGATTAAAAAAAAAAAAAAAACTGCGTGATGTTTATAAATTTCATTTAAACATGTTTTTATCTGGGACAACCAGAGATGAATATATTAGATGCCTCTTTAAAAAAAAAAAAAGAAAGGAAATGAATTATTTGTGGTTACAACATATACTGAAAGAAAAATTTTTGTGTGAGTCGTATAAATGCGAACTTTTGGAGAGTCTTGAAATATGCTGAGCGTTCGTTATCAGCAGAAAGAGTTTGGTCATAATAAAGACACATAAATGATGTAGATCACTCGAATGCATAATTAATTTTCGAAGGGATTGTGAAAAAGGTTGTTTTCGATAGGTGGCCATCTTGAACTTTGGCATGGTTTATCGATTAAATCCCAAAGGTGTTCTACTATATGTCCAACCAAGTTTAATGTTTGTGTTATCATGATTTAGAAAAGTTGTATCCCTGTCTTCACGAAAGCGAATCATAAAAACGTAACCATCAGAATATCTCAAATACCTAAAGCTCAGTCGCTCTCGTAACTCTCTGTCACAGACTATTAACTGTTTAAAAAAGAGGGTTGTTACACTGATATCTATAGTACAGAATTTGCAGTATTATTTAAACGCTTGTCTCCCCTTTTCTATCCACGCTATGCTAATTCATTTCTCCAGGTCTTTTTGAAGTATATAGTCTCATTTATGCTGAAAATGTACCACGTTTCCAGCTCTAGATCAAAGACCTTCCTCCCCAGTGCATGCAACTGCTATTTTGCAATGATTACGTTGATGTTCCAAAATATGTTATTTCCATCAGTAGTTTCTGGAATGCCGTCAACTTCTGAGTACCATCCGAATCTCTGTTTCTGCTCATTTTAGCTCCACGAGATTAACATTATTTTCACCTATTTTTGTTTAGATTGGTTTGACTTTTTACTGAAACTGCAGTATACTATTCTGGCCGAATAGTTAAGCAATCTCTACTTAAAATATATGAATTTTCTCTAGCTCGGAGTTACAGATTCCAGTAACCAATGTGTATTAATGGAATACTATCTATTATGGAGAAAATATTAAGAGAAAAAGATATCTAATTTTGAGTCCTTATCTCTGAATTCATATTACAAACTTTGTTTTGTTTTTGTTCACCTTATTTCAAACTAAGGAGAGAAAGTGTAATAAAGTTTAGAGATTATTTAACAACAAAACAACCTGAAATAACAGTTGTAATTTAATCAGATTTTTAAGACGCCGAATTGGCTCCCTTTCCACTGCACGGAAACAGATGCTGTTTAATTACTTTTACTGAAAATCATTAAAATGTTTGCAAAGCCAGGCAAATATTTGTTGATAATATTGATGTGAACAAATAAAGTGCGTTGTTTATGTATCCCTGATATATGGTTTTATAATTGGTTTTGGCTTCCCAAATTGAATATGTACAGTAATTGCATTTTCTAGGAACAAAGCTGCGACCTCTTCCACAGAATACTGATGTAACTGGAAAAAAAAGAACGAGTCACGCATAAAGTGTTTTCTGTTCCTGTAAAATATTTAGGTTTGTTTAAGTGGGAATCCTGTGAAGTGGATGAGACTGCGTCTCTCTTCTTCCCCTTCATCCACACTGGAGTAAAAGTTAGTCTTTTGAAAATGGAGCTAATTGTAATGAAAAATTTTGTTCCCTGTTCATTAGGATTTAATTGTGTTCGTGGGAATTTTATGCATCTCTAAATGAGACTACGTATGAGGACCAAGGCTGAATTTTTCAAAAATACCAAGAGAATAAACGTGAAGTGAAACTCTGGATGTTTGTCTTTGCCAAGGGTGAATAAAATGCCAACCGTAATGAAAGGAAGGCGATGATAACGTAATCTGACCTGTGGCCTTTGAGTATTAACCGCATTTCTGAAACGCAATTACCCCTGACGTTTTGTCATTACCATGTCGATATGGTAGTTATTCTTGTTTGTAGAATTATTTTATGTTTCTGATCTCTCCTGCATTCCACAGAACGAAATTATTATACCGAAGGCTTCAACGAGCCCTTGTGTTGTCATTCTGCATACTTATTATTTCATAGCTTCACGGAGTTGTTTGTCTTTGAATTACTGGTATTGTTATCATTATTAATATTAATATTTTATAAGGAGTCCCTATTTCAAAAATGTTTCATACGTTATACTTACTGCCTTGCTGGTATCAAATTCTTAGTTCATATTTTTCACTTTCCCCCCTTTTTTTTTTTTAAGGTCTTAGCCTTAATGAGTATTTAGCTTATATCCAAAGTTGCTTCCCTAAGAAAAGGAAATATTCCTTTCACTTTTAATAACTCCTAGAATCACCTTAATCCATCAGGAAGGAAAAGCCTAACCTACAGCAACAATACCCTTTTTGATTCCGTACCCTCTTAATGACGTCAGTAATCATGTCATCGTGGGTAAAATGTTAAAACATTTGCTTATTTATAACCCTAAGCTTTTGCACGTTTTCTGTAACGTTCAGTCAAAACCGAAATATTTGCATTACCCTGGAGAAGACATGGACGATTACTCATAAGGTTATACACTTCAGGGAGGGAAATTACGAGAGAAATGGCAGTGACGAAGATTAGTCATAAATATATGGAGGAATTAATGAAGGTAACTTGTGGGGAATATATAGTCCATAAAAATTTAAATAAGTAAGATAGGATACTTTTGGAAGAAGTGGAGACTTCTGTAGTATATTTTTCAAAACATTGTGCTACCTTGGATAAAAAATAGAATTTTAAGAGGCAAGAAAATAAGGTTGAGAGGCTGGAGATGAATCTAGTGACAATATTTCATAAAAATATCTAACGGAGGTTACGGTGAAAATATTATGTTCTAAATTTTGATGATAAAAATATTACACTTGGCGTAAATATTTACCGGGGAAAAGTTCACGGTCGGTCGGTAAGACATGTATCAAGATTTCCGCTCTTTTTCCCAATGGTCATATATTACCAAAAAGAAAATTATACAGTATATTAGCACGTAAATTATTGATGCTTTTTAGTGATAGAGATCTATTTATGCATTTTTATTATGACAAAACTGATTCGGCTGATCATAATCATTCTGCATATTTAGCTAATCTTATACAACTTACAGAATACCATTTATTGCCACGTCTTTAAAAAAAAAAAAACACAGAATCCATTTCCTTTGTCAAGCAACAGATGATATATTCATATCTGATTGTTTTAAATAAAACAAGCTTGAAATTTTGGTCTCGATAATAGTTGAAGAAAAGATATAGTTTTCTATCAAATATTCTATGATCGAGTTAACGCTTAACTTGGGAATACAATCTGAAGTGTCGATCTAACTACTCGACTTATCCTTACCATGAAAAAAGTTAAATGAGATCTGAGGTACGAAAGTATTATTCACATAGGACGAATTGAACTAACAAGATGTCGTTAACTCCAGTAATAAGTAAAAACATATTTGCTTATTAGTAAACTGACGTGCCAAAAAATAATAGTCTTTCTTGCACATACTATCCATTTTGGAATGCACTGTGTTCAGAGTGAGAACTCTTAGAGCAATTGCCCTTACATTGTCTTGCAGATGTAGGCAAAAGTGTAGAGTGATGTTCAGCACAGGCCACACTAAATGCATTAATATTCTCCTTCATTTTGTTTTATGTCCACATTTGGTCAACTAAGGACAAATATCATCAAGTGAAAATCGAGGCAGCCCAGCGTATCCTCCAGGTACTATCTACAACACCAAGTCACTTAATGTGTGATTTGTTTAATGCATTGTCGTCTGTCTTCAGATGCACTGTGAAGTTATTCGCTTAGATTGAACATTAGCGCAAATCAGAATGATTGAAATCCATCTGTATATAGACTTCAGTACTCGCCATCTTCCTCTCTAGTTGCTGAATAAATGGCCAAACATCGCCATATATAATATATAAAAGACAGTGACCAATTGCCAGAATTACGGAAGGTCTCTTGTCACTCTGTGATTCCGTTGATCATGTAAAGGTAACGGAAATTATCCCTGAGCGAAATAGTGTAAATTTATTGTTGATGTTTACTTGTCAGATGAATTGGCAGCAAATAGCATCCATAAAGGGAATGATGTTTCCCCTTCGCTTTTTGCTCTTCTCGTGGTCTTTATAAGGCTTAACAGACTCAGTATATTACGGTGATGCTTATTTAATAGTTAAACACCACAAGATTCTTAAAAGAATCCGTCTTATATCATCTCCTCGTGGTGGGAGATGGGAGAGTGTGTTTTAATAGGTAAAACACCACAAGATTCCTAAAAGAATCCATCTTATATCTAGAGAAAAGGGATCGAAATAAATCTAAAAAAAAATAATAACAAATGAGGACAGTTCATGTTGAAATCTTTCAGAATTTAGGAAAAATGATATACGATGCAAAAAATGAAAATCAAAAAATTAGGGAAATGATGCTGGCAAGGAGAAAGGGAAATGATGCTGCAAGGGAATTATGGAAGCCCCTTATACATATATACACACACACACACACACACACACACACACATATATACACACATATACATATATATATACACACACATATATATATATATATATATATATAGTGTGTGTGTAGTGTTTAATAGTGAGTATATGCATATATATATTTTATATATATATATATATAGTATATATATATATATATATATATATATATATATATATATATATATATATATATATATATATATACACACACACGTATTGTGCACTGTATACAAATGCATTTAAATGTGCACACCCCAGTGTACAGTGTACACTTACTTCTCGGTTTTTGTGCGAGTTCATTTTATTTCTTTTGACATTGTACTTGTAAATGGAATCATATGGATTCTGTGCACGTCAGAAAACGTGACTCTGAAAACAAATGAAGTGGACTAACCGTGTTGAAGGGGGCAAGATTTTTATGACTTCCCGTTCCATTTATTTCTCTATTCGTTATTCTTTAATTCTTCTTAATCTTCTTAACAGTGTTATTCCATTTTGCATTTTTGCTGCAATATTTCCAAACCATTTCATTTTTTTTTAAATATTCAGTTCTTTTTCGTTATTTTTTGTAAGATTGTTTATGGAGAGGATGAGCAGAGCTCAAAAATAATTAAACGGGGCAAAAAAGTATATTGGGATTTTTTTTTCTATTTTTTTTTAAGGATAAAGACTTATTTTACATACATTAAAGGGCAGAAGTGTTCCAGAATCCCATACTGATGGACCATATAAATGCCTTACCACGCAAGTAACTCAGTCTATACACAACACCTGTTTCATAATCTCTCTCTCTCTCTCTCTCTCTCTCTCTCTCTCTCTCTCTCTCTCTCTCTCTCTCTCTCTCTATCTCTCTCTCTTCAAGGATCGCTCTCTCTCTCTCTTCATAATTCAAGGATCGCTCTCTCTCTCTCTTCATAATCTCTTCAAGGATCTACTATTCATAATCCCTCTCTCTCTCTACCTATTCATTATCCCTTCAAGGACCTCTCTCTCTCTCTCTCTCTCTCTCTCTCTCTCTCTCTCTCTCTCTCTCTCTCTCTCTCTCTCTCTCTCTCTCTCTACCTATTCATAATCCCTTCAAGGACCCCTCTCTCTCTCTCTCTCTCTCTCTCTCTCTCTCTCTCTCTCTCTCTCTCTCTCTCTCCCTCTCCTATTCATAATCCCTTCAAGGACCTCTCTCTCTCTCTCTCTCTCTCTCTCTCTCTCTCTCTCTCTCTCTCTCTCTTCTCTACCTATTCCCCCTTCAAGGACCCCCTCTCTCTCTCTCTCTCTCTCTCTCTATTTATCTGGTCCTTCTAGCATAAAAAAGAAATACATTCCTATTGATGATTTCTGAAGAGTATCGTTGCTTTAGCACGCCCGTGCTCTGTTCATTTATTCTATGAAGTGGCTCTAAGATAGAGTCCAGGAAACCAGGGATATAATGACCCTAATTGATTAGCTAGGGGAGTGACCATAACGGCGACGGATGGAAGATTCCGTTTGCTAAATGACAAATGAATTTCCACTGGGAATAGGCTGCCTATCGGCGGTGTAGTTTTGCTTTTTTATGAAAAGTTATTCTAGCATAAGGGCAGAAGAGCAGCGGTACGCGGTGTTTGATCATTGTTGCAAATTGAAGTTCTGATTGATTTTTCATTCCTACTAATTCAAAAGCAGGACAAACGCGGCAGGCATGAGCCGGAAAAAAATATGCCACGAAATCTCAGTTAATTACACTGTATACATACATATCCATCTATCTGTCTATATCTATCTATCTATATATATATATATATATATATATATATATATATATATATATATATATATATATATATATATATATATATATACATATATACATACATACATATACATATATATACTGTATATGTGTGTGTGCGTGTAAATATTGCAAAAATGCAAACATACATAAGTTGTACGGCTACTATCTCAATATCACAACAAATCAAAGCTTATGGGGTTTTTGGTGTTGGTTGAATATTATCACATATCAAGCGTATTTCTCATGGACATATAAAATTGTAATCGGCCGTGTAGTTGATGAATTAAACCGATAATTGCTCTCAAAAAAGATTGGCCATTTTAAAGAGAGAATAAAGAGTCCCACGCTGGTATATCTAAAATCTTTCTGAAATTCGTAAATGTCTTTATTCTCATTACAAGATTTGGTATTTAAAAAGAGAACTTTGTTTCTACACTTGGATGAAATAGAGAAAATTCCTAGATCGCCATCATGGTAATTCACATTCCCTAAAAACTCTACTTGATTCTGTGGATAAAACCGTTAGGTTAGGCAAATTCATATTCCTGGTTACATTTTAGTTTTCTGTAAAAGAAAACTGTTGTGCCGGCTTTGTCTGTCCGTCCGCACTTTTTTCTCTCCGCCCTCAGATCTTAAAAACTACTGATGCTAGAGGGCTGCAAATTGCTAAGTTGATCATCCACCCTCCAATCATCAAACAGACCAACTTGCAGCCCTCTAGCCTCAGTAGTTTTTATTTTTATTTAAGGTTAAATTTAGCCATGATCGTGCTTCTGGCAGCGATATAGGATAGGCCACCACCAGGCCGTGGTTAAAGTTTCATGGGCCGCGGTTCATACAGCATTGCACCGAGACCACCGAAAGATAGATATATTTTTGGTAGCTTTGATTATACGCTGTAATGGCTGTACAGAAAACTCGATTGCGCCGAAGAACTTCGACGCATTTTTTACTTTTTTTTTTTTGACGATTGTGCTGAGAATTTGGTCGGTTAAAATTGTTTTTATAGCAAGAAGACTATTCAAGGTACATTCATCTCGACAAACCTGAGACTGAAGATGTCCTTATTTGGACTCATATTGACGCTACTATATAAGCATCCAGTTTTGTACTTGACTTCGCTTCTTCATTTTGGGTAATAATCTCAGCGATCACAGGTGTTTTTGACGAGACGATATATATATTTTCCGTGTAAAATTTCTTCTGCTTAAAATTCTAATATGAAGTAATGTTTGTCACGATAAATTACTCAAGTTACTTTTAAGCATTCCTTTTAAGCATTCCTAATGTATATTTATTCCTGCTTTAAATACGCAAGCTGAGATTTCAAATGATTACATCATACTACGAGTCAATCACTTGAGAATATAAACGCATGCAAATGCGGTACCGTGTGTTGACAATAAGGAATGAATGAAGCATCCGGCAATTCCCATTCAGAAACTAAAATAAAATTTCTAGCAAGAACAACGGCGTTACGTGAATTTCAGTTATTCCTTCTCTCTCTCTCTCTCTCTCTCTCTCTGTGGGTGTGTGTGTGTGTGTGTGTGTGTGTGTGTCGGCTGCCAGTCCTGCCCACTCAATTCCCTAATATAGTTCGGTTGCATTCGGTTGCATTCAACGCAAACGCACCTTTCCAGGCCAAATTACTGTGCGTTATTCTTTTCGACTCCCTCCGCGGCCCTTTTACAATCAGTTCCATCTATTTAACAACCCCGTTTCATCAAGGAAATACCAAGCGCACTTTTTCATGACCAAAAATAAATGGAGTAATTTAATTAAAAGACTACCTCGGGAACTCGGTCAATTTGTTGATAAATGAACAATTTGCGCAGTTTTATGAAGGGGGGAAGAAAATTAGTTGATAACTGGGGAGAATTACTTAGTGATTCTAAAGTAAATGCATGACAGAATATAAAGCACAGTGAAGTACCGAGAAGACAGACGCGCGAATTTAAAGGCTTACATTTCTTTTCACTCCTTCCATTCTTCTCTTCTTTGTCTTATATATATATATATATATATATATATATATATATATATATATATATATATATATATATATATATATATATATATGTGTGTGTGTGTGTGTGTGTATATATATATATATATGTGTATGCATGTTTATCTGTATTCTCCAGTTCTACTGAAAGTCCGAAATACTGTCACCAACAATAGCTGAGGTTTGTCAGATAAACACTTCTGCTGGTAAATTTGCATGAGTCATCGTCTGACCTTTTGCCTTCCCCAATTTTCAGAGCACCGGTTTAGTTATAGATATTGATTTCCAGTGACAGAGGTCATGTTGCCCCCGACGCCCGTCATGAGCAAAAGCTATGGCAAATTGCCCCCCGAAAAATTGGTGAACCATTCTTGGTACGCTCGAAAACGATATTGAATACGAGAGAGAGAGAGAGAGAGAGAGAGAGAGAGAGAGAGAGAGAGAGAGAGAGAGAGAGAGAGAGAGAGAGAGAGAGAGAGTCTTCTATTCTGATAATATTGAGAGAAAACTCACGATGCTCACTTAATAAATGACAATCATTTGGGAACGAATCAAGTCATTTCAGCGCATCTACCTAATTAGGCGTTGCGACAGAAACTCCATCGTAAATCTGGTGCGCTCCCAAAACTGTAATTGGAAGGTAATAAGGAAAAAAACGTTTCTGTTTTCGAGGAGAGAAGCGATGACGCTTCAAGCGAAAGGTTGACGGAGTTACTGTGACAGACTGATTCCTTCCATTCGCGAAAGATCCGGAAAAATGGGGAGCTGCGACTCAAATGAAGATTCAGCAGCCTGCAAAACGCAAATATGCACGCGCGAATACGGGAAATGGGTGAAATTTGTGTCGCTGTTTGTATACAGGGGTCTTGGGCTAAAAAGAGAGAGAGAGAGAGAAAGAAGGAAATTTCTCCGTGTTTCCAATTTCACGGGATAAAATTTATGTCGGTATTATATCAGGGTCTTGTCCATACGAATGAAACTTCGTTCATTGGCAGCTAGTAATATCTCAGCATAAGGTAAGACAAACTTACCTTATATCAGTGTTGATATGAATCCAAATAAGATGTATAAAAGCTCTGTGCTTTATCAAAAGGGATATTTTTTCTTCATTCAAGGCAGTCAATAAAGATGGCGTATACAGCCTCTTGATCTTACAGCGATGCCCTTTACTAGAAAAGTGTCGTTAAAATCTAAAGGACTAGCTTCAAAGGTTAAACCATGAAGCATGAAAATGCAATCCGTAACTTTTCAGAGGCAGATTTTACCAAGTACGTGAAGTTTTTGTTCCAAGACATGCTAGTTGTAATTTTTTGTTTAGCGAAAATTGCTGATCGTCCTAAGGGTTTAAATACTCATGTTTTACAAAGAGTTCTGAAGACTGAAGTACGAATTTAGCGAAATTAAGTAGACATACACACATACACACGCATGTATATATATATATATATAATCTACATATATATATACATAAATATATATATATATATATATAAAATGTATGTGTATATGTATATTTGACAACAAAACCTAGTACGGCTCACCAATCAATCAGGAAAGCATTGTTTGATTACATATATATATATATATATATATATATATATATATATATATATATATATATATATATATATATATATATATATACACTTGTGTGTGTGTGTATGCGTGTGTGTGTGTACTTTAAAACAACAGATTTATGTTTTTATTAGTATAGTAATACATAATGCGATGGGTTGTTAGATTACTAAAAATATCCTCTGATATATTTCATTATGAAAGTTTAACACAGACGAAGGACTTAGAAAGATTTACGCAACATTAATCATGAGATATATGTTAATACATTTAGAAAATATCTGTGTAAAATCACTAGTATTGAACTATTTTTGATAGTACAAAATTGGGGGGCATTTATGAGTACTATTTCGATTATGAGGTACATTGTCAAATTAAACACTAGGTTAGGCATACCCATGAAAATTACTTAATCACCTTTATCCTTATGCAAAGGATCAGTTATTTTCCCCAGCTAATATCTTCATAACCTTTCCTTTATTCAAGTATACCCTAAACATATTGGTCAGCCACTCAGTCGTGTTTACACAACCATGTGCCGTATCTTAATTGTAATCCCGTCAATTTCTGGTGTATTTATATTTTTCAATCTCGTAGTTGCTTTCCTTACTTCCTCAAGGGTATAATTTCTTCAGTCATTCTCAAACTTACGTTATGCCCTTCACCAACTCTGCATATTTTCCACCTACCACGCTAAACAAGCCTTCAGAATACTCCATCTAACTACAGTAGAACTGCACTTGCTTCAAACAGTATTACTCCATTTGCTTCTTTTGTTTCCGAATTCCATTTAACAATAAGCCTTTCTCTTCATCTATTAATTATTTAGCAAGGACTTCAATTCTTTAAGTTCCTGTTCACCTCCTCACGTTATTCTTATATTAATTCTCTCATCGTTTCATCCATCTTCCTATATTCCAGGACACTCTACCCCCCTTTTTTTTTTTGCTACTGGGCCTCAAGTGATCTTTTTCCTTCACTAAGCTCTAATTCCCCGTCGTGGAATTTCACAAACCCTTCATATATATCCGTTTAGCATCTGTTTCTTTAACCTTAACCCAATATTCACCCATTTCTTCCTTGTACGCTCGTTTTCTTCCTCAGTACCACACTCACTTTGCTTGAATACCTTACAGCTACGTAATCATCCCTTCTTCTATAATATGAACTGCCATCCATCCTAACTTTTGCTGCAATCAAATAATGATCAAATATGCCTCCAGTCACTCTTCTCACTATTCTATCCAATAACTTCTTAAGTAATCTAACAAACATGTACAGTATATTTGCTATGTTCTTTTTCCTAAGTAAACTTTTACATGTATTTTTCGCAAACTGTATTTTCCCACCAATCAAGCTACTTTCCTAAAGCATTTGTGTATGTCACTCCATTCTCATTTGCCCAAGTAATTCAATATCTACCCACAAAACCATCGCTTTATGATGCCTACCTATGTATGTATGTTAATCACCTCCTTAGCGATTCATACCATTTCAAAAATAATCTGTTTCATTCTTACTTTTTTCTAAGTCTGACACGTACACAGTACCAGTCATACATTTTTCTACTGCCGCAATTGTTATTAATTCTTGATACCAAAAGTTTTACAGCTTCCGTAATTCTGTAAGTCTTAGGGACCAGTTGTACTTTTCTTGAAAATTTACCTCGCTCAGTGCCAATATATACATTTCTTCTCAAGAGCCCTGCACATCTAAAAGCCACAAGACGTAAAGGCAATTTACTCCACATCTCATCTTATTCTTAACCACATGCCAGCTCTTTAGTGCCTTTCACCCCAATCATGTGGTTTCATGTGGAGAGGTTCATCTGCCACTTAGATGTCTTCCCCCTAAGGAGTGACCCCCTTTAATAGGCACTCCTCTTAATGGTGCAGTAACTGAAGCTCAAGCCATTGCTACGTCTTAGGCAAGCAGGTCATCCAGCTCACTGTCAAAGACATTAGGCCCTGGGAAGTAGGCTTATTCCTCAGAAGGTGGCATTTCATCCCTGAATAGATTCACAGTCCTCTCATCGATGCTCCTCTGCATTTATAACGGTGTCGTGTGTGTGTGTGTGTGTGAGTGTGGCTGTGGTATATCATGCAGATTTTCCTTACATGACTTTGTATGTATCTATATCTACCAGAGTACCAGTGGATTACTTCGAGAAACACTGAGCAATGTCTCTTTAGATTTTGTACAATTTTTCATCCTCCGTACTAAGCAGATCTTCTGTGATATCATAAATCATCTACTTAAGGAATGGTGGTCTCCGTAATATTTTCCTCTGTTCATAACCACTATGGTATGAGTAGTACACCTGGGTGGAAGATTATCTTAATGAAGACTTTGATTAATATTCTGTCTACAGGAGGTGTCAGAGAAGAGGAATTAGGCCTCATGATTAATTAATTGTTCCTTCCTCTGCATTCTGATGGAGAAGTGATTAAATGTTACTGAAAACTGCATTATCTAACAATGATATATATATATATATATATATATATATATATATATATATATATATATATATATATATATATATATATATATATATATATATATATATATATATATATATATATATATATATATATATATATATATTTTGTGACCAACATCAGGATCAACCCAGGTCTTTCAAATGAAAGACGCTGGTATGCAAACAGTTAGCCTGCCCAGGTAATTCCTTGGGTACAGTTGTACTCAGGTTCCAACTTCTTTATGACTTGTGTGGCCTGGTTGGCAGCGCTCTGGTCTTCCATTTGAAAGACCTGGGTTCGATCCTGATGTGAGTCAGAAATTTATTTCTGTTCCACACGTAATTATGTAATAATGATATTATATATATATATATATATATATATATATATATATATATATATATATATATATATATATATATATATATTTTCCCATGAATGTCGTAAAATTTACTGAAATATATATTTTCTTTCCACTCAGGAATACAAACGAATTAAATTTCCCATTCAACTTATTTAAGAAATTAGTTTTACCTGCGTGTTTCCTTGCACCTCAGCGACCACTTATCTCGGAACAACGGACGCTGATATATGCCACTGAGGAAGTCACCAAAAATAATTAAAGATTAAAAAATACAATTTTTTGAGTAATTTCTGATGAAACTGGTAGGAAAAGAGGTAATTTTACACTAGAGTAAGAGAGAGAGAGAGAGAGAGAGAGAGAGAGAGAGAGAGAGAGAGAGAGAGAGAGAGAGAGAGAGAGAGACGGGGGGGGGGAATAAAAAGCAATTAATCAGGAGTAAAATCCTCTTCCCAACGCCTCCCGTAGACAGAGCATTAATTAAAGAGTTCATTATGTTAATCCCCAGCCCGATGCAGTTTTACCAAGAGAGTAAAGGGGTAAATGCGGAAAACTCGGAAAGGGGGTCATTTCTTCGGTTTAAGTATTAAATACCCTTGTGATGTAACTTAACTGAAAGGCAAAGGCGAGGAATAGTCACTTGCACACTGTTCTTTGGAGGAAAACAAGTCTCTGAGTGCTTTCAAGTTTATTTTACTACTTCATAAAACGTCCTCCGTTATCGGTTTGCTCCATAGGAAGCTGAGTTTCAGTATGAAAAAAAACATCATGATTGTTATGATTTCACTTGTTTTATTTTATTTTTTCTTAAGGCAAGTGTCCACTGATATGTTTTACACAATTAGAGGCCAAATTATGTAGAACATTGTACTGAAATAAATGTGAAAAAATACAACAGGACATGAAACATTTTTTTAACAAGTAGAATTATTTTTATTATAGAGCAGAAATAAAATGCACTAAATGTTAAAGGACATCCAAAACATAGAGTGTGTGTAAAAATATAAATATAAATAAAAACACAAATGGTGACTGTATTATTAGTGTATAGTATTAGAAAATAATTCCGTATACAGTCTCATGGAAATTAAGTTTCCCCTAACTCTGGCGTCTATTTCAAGATGCCTTTTAAAGAGGCTATAATCCAGTCTGCGTGGAGAAAATATATTCGGAAATAGAGACTGCACGCAATGTCAGAGCTTTTGTACATTTAAAGGCCTTTCTTACACATGTGCAAGCAGTTTGGAAACTGTTCAAAAACAGTTGCGCGCAGTTTGCACAGTTCATTCGCGCGCGATGATTGCTTCCTGTCCCCGAGCTGTTTGCAAATTTGTTCCTTTTTTTCTTTTTCTCTTTTTTAGAAATGTTCCCAAACTATTTTCCAACTGTCAAATTGTTCATAAACCATTGCAGACAGTTTATAAATATTTCTTTGTGAGCAGAATTCCATGTTGTAGATTCGGCTTGAATGGAAAAATTGTCCAATAGGCTAACGAGGTGGAGCAACTTCACAACTATTCTTGAACTGCCGAAATGTTGAGAAGTGACCTAGTTCGTTATAAATCTCTTTCTGAGTTATGGATCTTTACAATTACATATATCTTTATAAAGGAGATTTAAAAAAAAAGATCTTCCGAAACCTAAGTTTAAGATAATTCACTTCTATTGGCAAAGAAACTGGAATAACATGTCTCATGTTGGTAGTTTTTCTTACATCTTCCAGATATCATCTAAACTTATGTGTAAGGAAATATTTATAGCCAAATAATGACTGTTCACAGTCGAGGAAGAGGAGTGCTGCAAGTGGAACAGAATCTTTCTTCGTATGTGATAATGAGAAGCTAAATAAAAAACAGTATGACACTTTTTGACTGATTGTCCAGTGCAAGTGAAGCAAAAATTACAGAGAATCAATACTCGTTCTCCTTTTAATATTAGAGGACCTAATGTATCTATTCCCTACAATATAGGCTACCTTTTAGCGTTGATTTCCTATTTAGATGATTAATTTATTTTTTCATTTCTTTTTATCCTCTTCCTTTTATTTATGATGATACTCGGCCTTTTATTTTCTTCCTTTTGTTTATATATATTAATTTCACTGATTTTTCCCCTGCCGGTTTAGTTTATTCCATAGAAAAATAACAAACCCAGCACCATAACTAAATGTCCTGAAGCGTCCACAGTTGAAGATTTATCATCCACTAAGATTTTTCCGTTTCTTTTCCTCAAGAACGATTTGCAGATAAAAAAAAAAAAGATGGCGAACAAAGTTTGACCTAAAAGTGTAACTCTGCGGTATTTAAAGTTTCTCAGCAGAATAAATCTGAAGAATGTGAGGAATCCCTGTTATTTTCATTACGACTGAGAGGTTATTCTAGAACGGACTTCCAAGGATTACGGGGAAACATTATGTCTTTAATAAGAGGCACGAGAGGAATTTAGACCATTCATGGTATTTTGAAAAGTTCTGGTCTTTGTTTCGCGACAAGGGCTCGTTTATTTTTCTCGCGTTCCTTTTGAAAGGCTGCGATGGTAGTCTTCAGATTATTGTACATTAATCTTCAAGACATGTCCTGCATATTGAAAGTATCCTATTTGTGTTTCTAAAGTAGGAAAAATATTTACATTGCAGTGTTGTTACTGTCCGAGTGACATAATTTCTGTTGCATTATTTATGGGAAGCAATTTTCAGTATGTTCCCCTTCCGTAGTGCCGTCAGTGCACCTCACGTGGTGCACTGTAGGCATTACTAAAGGTTCGTTGCAGCGTCCCTTCTTCAGGGCCCTAGCTGCAACCCCATTTCATTCCTTTTACTGTACCTCCACTCATATTATCTTTCTTCCGTCTTGCTATCCACCCTCTCCTAACAATTACTCCATAGTGCAACTGCGAAGTTTTCCTCCTGTTGCACCTTTCAAACCTACTTACTCTCATTTTCCTTCCCAGCGCTGAACCACCTCATAGGTCCCAGTGCTTGGCCTTTGGCCTAAACTCTGTATTCCATTTCATTCCATTCCAGTATGTTCCCGTGTTGTACTGAATACTCTCTTTTCATTACTGGGGTTGTCTGAACCCTGGCCACTGGTCTTTCCTTTCTTAAATCCCATTGTTCTCAGAATTCCCTTACGTACCGTTCTAGTTTTCCCTTGTTAACTTTCAGTAAGATTCCTTTGGCTTCTCATGTTTCTCTGTGACCCATTCCATTTTTTGAATCTTCAAGGTGGGGTTAGGTTCGGCACAGATGTCTTTATCTTATTTCATTTGCTCGTTAATTTTGCTTTCTTCAATCGTTAAGGGTGATATCTAGTTATTTTTGTTTAATCTGTCTTCAGGGTGAGATCTGGTTACTTTCGTTTACTGTATCCTTACAGCAAAAGCGTGAATCTAGTGTAGCGTTTTGTTATGTATTCCAATTTAATTTAGAGTTTATTTTTGTAAATACAACCAGAGTAATAGATAATTTGCTGGTGCGTGTATTGATTTTAACAAGCATGCGTAAGTGATCCGACTCACTGATTATACATGGGGAGAGAGAGAGAGAGAGAGAGAGAGAGAGAGAGAGAGAGAGAGAGAGAGAGAGAGAGAGAGAGAGATTATTTTAGAATGATAAATAAATGAAGAACTTTGTGTATGTGTATAGAAGACCGCATTTCTTTACTGGAAACAAAAGAAACGTACAAAAAAAAAAAAAAAGATAGAAAACTTTGCTGCACAGTTTTAAGAGATAGGTTAATAAATCTTCCCAAAACCACGTTGGTTATCCAAGTTTTACAGCTCTTCCTATTTCCTATCTTCCATCACATATGTTACGTGGATCCAGCGAGCTTAGCGGTAGACATTTTCGACAAGCTCAGATGTATGTATCAGGCTTCCGGAAAGAGATATGCGGAAGCCGTTAAAGAGGGCCCCGGAAATTTTTCCTGAGGGAATGTTGTAGATTTTTGTGCGTGGTTATAAAATATGATGTTCTTGACACTTGGAGAATGTTCGCACGTGTCCTTTTGTTCTAGATCTTGAATGTTGTTCGGATGATATTCGTCGTACAACTCCGAGAAACGATTTCGATGGGTGTTGATTTACTAGGAATATGGATTGAAAGGCAATGCACCAATTTTTAGTTTTCCGAAGAGAAAACTATTGTGCCGGCTTTGTCTGTCCGCCCGCACTTTTTTCTGTCCGCCCTCAGATCTTAAAAACTACCGGGGCTAGAGGGCTGCAAATTCGTATGTTGGTCATCCACCCTCCACTCGTCAAACATATCGAATTGCAGCCCTCTAGCCTCTATAGTTTTTATTTTATTCAAGGTTAAAGTTAGCCGTAATCGTGCCTCTGGCAACGATATAGGACAGGTCACCACCTGGCCTTGGTTAAAGTTTCGTGGTCGGCTGCTCATACAGCATTACACGAAGACCACCGAAAGATAGTTTTAAAGATCTGAGGGCAACAGCGTAGAAAACAATTTAACGATTTCATGTGTTAGTGAAGAGTGAATGGAGAACACACCGACGTATAATGGTGAAGAGACTAGTGGTTGGACTTCTTTGATTTTTATGTGACTGCGGTGAGAGTGAAAATAGAAGTTTTATATGACATGTGACTGACTTATATGAAATTTATGATAAAGACGCAGGAAGCTCATGAAAGGAAACGAATGAAAAATGGTCTGAGGGTGGAGAAACTAAAGTGGAAGGAGTGTATGACGATAATACAGAATTGGTTTTAATATTGGGACCACAGAACGCAGCAGAGAGTCTTTGGGGATATAGGAGAGCATTAATAGGAAATGAAAGCAGTAATTGGTAAGAAAATTAAATTGTAGTTTATGAAACAAATGCAGAGAGAAAGGTTATCGAAAATGCTTGTGGAATTAGATTTTGAAAACGTAAAAAAGGCCAGTTGAAAAAGTTTATCAAATTGTTATTTAGAAGCTGTTTGAATGGTAAACATGAACGAAGAAAAACTTTCAAAGGCATACAAAGGATGAATAATTGTTACTTTCTAAAAATGTAAATGTGATGCAGATTTTCGCTGGAATATAGGAGCCAGATTTTTCATTATTGATTACAATCTGGAAAGAATGACTTGTAAATTTAGATAAGAGTATGTAAGTGGATCAAGATTTTTAACGAAAATGTTTTTATGTAAAATGAAGAATCTGACAAACATAGACCAATAAAAATATTATGGTAGCCTTGACGAGGAGTGGGGGAGGGTGGCAAAATAGAATTTTCGAGGAGCTTAATATGTTGCGACGAACTGAATCTAAAAATTATTTTGAAACAAATAGTTGCAAGAGGGATTGGTTTGTTGTAAGACTTGTCTTTACGACTTATATTATTAATCTGAATGGCGTAACGTGAAAAGTCACAGAGAGGGCAAAAGGTATATATGGGTTGTAAATTAGTGGAATAAGGGAGGGGTTATGTGCATATCTATTGTTAATAAGGGTCAGTGACGAGATTCTGCTTAGAGTTATGAAAATTTGAAGTTTAGGGCAAAATAATTATCTTTAAAGTCAATGTGAGTAACAGTGAGGTTATGATGATTAGATAAAAATAGTAGAGAAAGTAGTTGATTATCAGGTTATTTTGCAACAACTGAACCGTTAATATATACAGCGATGTAGCAGGTGAGTCTCAAAATAGGT
This sequence comes from Macrobrachium rosenbergii, assembly GCF_040412425.1. Taxonomy (NCBI): domain Eukaryota; kingdom Metazoa; phylum Arthropoda; class Malacostraca; order Decapoda; family Palaemonidae; genus Macrobrachium; species Macrobrachium rosenbergii. The sequence continues at coordinate 64,000,358 of NC_089746.1, read as the reverse complement.
GAAGCATGGAAAGTGTCAGGTTATATTCATGCAAAGGAATTGAAGTTTATGGAAGCTAAAAATGGAATGTATGGGTTAATTATTACTGAATAAACTCTCTTTTATGAAAGAGAATTGTGGATCTTTAATACAAATAAGGGAAGAAGCGGCAGCTTTTAAATGACCTAAGTGTTAAGTGTGAAGGTATTAAGAAGTACTAAAATGCTTATTGCAGGTAAAAAAAAAATTATCAAAATTCTAATATGGATTGGTGATATGAGTAGAAAATAGAAGTCAGCATTTTATAATGTTAAAATATCTTTATCTAGGTAAACGGAGTATTGTATACAATGATATAGATTTCTGCAATGGAGGTTCATCCCTACTTCAGAAGTTAAAGAAGGATTTGGATTAGAAATGAATTTTCGGTTAAAAATGATTCCTTTTCCTGTTAATCTCCAGAGTCACGCCCAGAGATTTACTATTCATTATCCCTGTCGCTGCAAACGAACAGATGTATCTAACAGAGATTATTTGTTATAACCGAGTGTTCATGATATAAAATGCATTAAGCTTTTGCAGCGATCGGTATTATTCGTATTACAGATAAAGCCTGAACGCATTAACAATTCATCATCGATTATGAGATTTGCCGTTGGAAGGTTCACTGACTTTTTGTGTATCAAGTTAGATTACGTCAGAGGGTATCAATTATGCATGGTATAAATAATGGCGGATATCCTGTAGCCCCATCCCCTTTCACGGGTATGCTTTTCTCGTTCATGTTACCCTCTCAAACATATATCTGATACATGCTAAAAGCAGAGACCATATTGGCCGATCATTTTCATTTCCTACGTTTAATCGTTCTGTTGTGCATCGCGATAATATGCATTCGAATTTCTTAGCCGCATTTGAATCAGTTTCTTCTGCAGTTACAAAATCATAGTTTGTGACAGAGCAGTGCCAGCGATGAGGGTGCCAAATGAAATAAAGAAGTAGGCCTGATTAGGGGACCAGATTAAAGAAGTAGGCCTGATTAGGGGACCAGATTTCTTGAGTTCTTCAAAGAGAAGAGAGTAGTGACATCGGAAAAAAAGCATGACTCGAAGAAAATTTTGAAGAATATAGAAAATGCTTCGCCGAATTACTTAGATTTGCAAGAAGTAATCAGAGGAAAAAAAAATAGCATCTTATATATTTCTAGTGTTTAGAAGACAAAAATCATTAGGAAAATTATTTTTGTGTTGAAACAAGGATGGAAACAGTGATGAAGTTAGCACACAGGGATAACACATTATATACTATTTATTCACAAGTGATCGTGGAAATGTGTGTTATGGGAAATTAAACGGAAATACAGCAATAAAAGAACTAGCGATTCCCGCCAAGAGATTTTACTAATCAAAAAATCAATTTAATATGCAGCTATAACTGCTGAGATTTTGAATGTGTGTGTGTTAAGCGTGATGGATACAGGACAGATCATTCTATATGACCACCTGTTATGGAGGACAATCATAAAAGGCCAGTGACTTGAAAAGCAGAGCAATTTGCCAGGGAACAGTATTCCACTTATATATTTAAAAAAAACTTATATTACCATAGCAATGCAAGATGAGCATGACATGAAATTACATAATAGTTGTTGAGAAAATAAAAACTAAACAGAGCAATTTGCCACAGAACAGAATTCCACTTATACAGTTAAAAACTTATATCACCATACAAATGCAAGATGAGCATGACATGAAATTGCATAATAGTTTTTGAGAAAATAAAAACAGCTGAAGGAAATAACTTACACCTCTGTTAAGTTAAAATTAACAGCATCTTAAATATAAGAACAAAAACATTAGTTAAAGTTACAATGCCACGAGGAGTACCATAGTTTTGCAGAACATAGTATGAAAGGACGCTGGTATTTAACTGTGAGACACTGTGGCACTGATCAAGAATGTGTATGATGACGAAAGGAAAACTGAAATTCACCTTATATCTTATGAAAGGTAGCTAAATAGAATAAGACATGGTGATTGTTTACTCTAAAGTTACAGTTACCAGGAGGTATGAATCCTAGGTTGGGAGATTTTCACATTAGAACCTTGCGGTTTAAGAAAATAAAAGTGGCACGAGATTTAGCTTAAAAAATGAACAGGCTTTACATCAGATACTCAGGTGTTTTGCACTGCGTCTCAGTCATCGTTTTGTTTTGCACGTTTTGCATATTTGAATAGTTTTCATCAAATGTCCTGCATATAATTTTGCTAGTAAAATTTCATTTCAGCTTGTTCCTCTGCAATAAGCACTGAACATATGGTGCTAATTTTACTGCAGTGGGCCTCTGTGAATTTGAGGATTGATGTTATCATCAAAATTCATGTCTTCGTGTTTTTCTTATTCGCTCAATAATGTGTGCATGGTGATTTGAGGACCATATGCTCTAAATATTTGGTAATTTAAATAAAATAGAACTCTTCAGTAATACACTCAAGAAATACCTACATGCGCAGCCAGTGCCGAAATTGATTTTGCATTACCATGCATCTGCATCTGTACAGAAACATACTGCAAGCTTGTCACCTAACTATAATGAACTTAATACAAGCAAAAATTCAAGGATTAAAGTTCAATAGCAAACAATTTCATTAAAATCTGGATGTCTCGAAACTATTAAATTTCACTTTGGTCCTTCAAGCAGTCGTTTTTATTGTGTTTACCTTTGCAGTACCTGTCTTTTATTGGGTTTGTCTTTTGGGAGTTAGGAAGCTTTTGCCATCAAATGACATTTTTGTCTGGTTTTCTTATCATATATCAATTGCAAGTAATCCTTTTGTTGCCCGAATTTTGCATCGATTTTTTAAATGCTTGCATATTTCTCAACATCCCTTGTACATTCTCATTCTCTTCGGCGCAGTGCCCTGTGTAGCTTTGTGTCTGTAAATGAACTTGAATTTTAATTTCCTTTTATTTTACCTTGTATGTTGAATACCATGGTGTAATTCATTTGAATTCTAATTAGGGCCTTATAGAATATATTCACAATTTTCTTGGCATTAGAATTTTATAATAAATTGTCGTGCGCGATTTTCCTTAGAATGATTGTTTTATTGTCGTTTGATTTCTCTGCTGTTGGGAGTTAGGCAGATCAATATGGAAACAGATAAGCTTTACCATTACTTTTCTCAAGTTAACACAGTTAAATAGAGTGCCCCAGAAATACGATACATACGATATAAAACGCAAACTAGACAACAGTCAGGTTTATGTGGTTTTTATTTTCTATTGAGGTAAAAAAAACTAATAAAAAAAGAATAGACGGAATAGAAACAATAGTTCAGTGAAGGTTGAGCAATTATGATGACACTCAAGTACCGTGTGGAGTAATATGGCAGCTAAATATATCTGAAATACCCTAATATGATATAAGAAATCTTTAACAGTTACAGTATTTTTCTCTCTCTCTCTCTCTCTCTCTCTCTCTCTCTCTCTCTCTCTCTCTCTCTCTCTCTCTCTCTCTCTCTCAGTTCATAGTCAGAAGTATTTCATATGCGTTGTTTATCATTCAACTGGTCATTGTCAGGCAAATGAACTCATAGAGGTGATTATGGAAATATGAAATTATTTTGGAACGATGTTATTGGGATTGAAAATAAACTGAGGTAAACAAGTTGCTGTAACAAGCACACTTTAGCATGGTATGTTTTGTCAAGGCTAACTGTTGCCAACTCGACTGTACATGAGAGGCGCTGCAGAATGCCACGATTTCATGACATGATGACTCTCTTGTGAGTAATTTTGGAAGGAACTTGGTGTTGCGAAACCATTTTGAAAGTGCATGTTTTTCAGCCCAATGTATTTGAGGAGGTTGGTTGAAAAGACGAATAATAAATTTTACTATACTAAATGAAAAACTTAGTGATAGTATTATGGCTGCACAATTCACCTTTGAAGAAATTTCGTCTTGTCTAGTTTTGTTATAAAATTGCCACTTGAAACAAATGCTTGGAATTGGAAATACAAATCTTGGTTCAGAATATTATTATATGATGTTAGTAAATATAATATACTATAAAATAATGAAGCCTTATAAAACATAAACATTTGTGAAATATAAATGATTTGTCATAAATTACATTTCTGTTAAAGAAAAGGTACTGCACGAACTATTTGAAATGTGAACAGGAATGATGGATCATTATTGTTCAAATATTTATTAAAGAAACAGTACCAGCATTGATGAAAATAAAATGAAAGTCCTAATTCATCAAACGAGAAGTTCATCTCTCATTCATAAAACTTTTTCCACATGCTGAACATTAATGTCACAAAATTAATCAGTTAATATCCTTGTATTTTTCTTAGGTAGTTTATAATTCATATTCTCGAATTTTAGAAGTGCACCATAATTAAGACAATATAATATATTATTTAAAATATAATTTGCAGAGTTCCCTTCCTTCTTAAATTAAAAGTAGATTAATGTATTTCTCATTTTGCTTTTCACATTCAATAACAAAACTGTATGGATGTATGTATGTGAAATTTAAATATATATATATATATATATATATATATATATATATATATATATATATATATATATATATATATATATATATATATCTACTGGTCGCTTTTAACCAGATGCATATACTTATTAGCCGCAATCCCCTCCTAACTTCTCGATTTGTTCACATTTTGGAAACTTCAAAGATAAATGAGGCTGCACTGATGCCGGGCCGAGATTCGAGGTAACGATAATTATCTGGCCAGGAGAAAGGTGGCACTCTCTTCCTGCTCATACGTACAGTACTTGTGCCTGTCGAATTCGGATGCATTTACGAGAGCTGGAACAAACCCACCTTCATGATCATAGCCAAATACTTATTCGTCTACTGCGTTTTCAGGCTGAAATATATGTAGAATCTACTGCTCCCATTTTACCAGATATACATGCAGCATTTATTAGCCAGAATGCCCTGTCAACTTCTTGATTTCTTTATATTTTGGAAATGCTTGTCACTGCAAAGCCTTGGACCAAACGAGGATGAACGAAGTTATACCGATGCCCAGCCGAGGTTCGATCTTGGGTCGGGGTATTACCAAGAGGCAACGATAATTACCTGTGACAATATAATCAGCTAAGGCCACAGGGAAAATCAAAGGAAAAATGACCAAGCGCTTTCGAGTTATTTCCAACACACGTTCGAGGTACAGTGTTAAAACTGCCGAGAGTACCCAATGAAGCAAACATAACAGCTGAAGAAATGGCAACGAAAATATTCAAAATCATGGAAACAAGGTCAAATCAGTTCAGTAAGCACAGACACAGCTTAACCAGTGATTAAACAGAAAAAGAGCTTAAAAATCTCTTTAATAATAAATACGTCCAGTTTGTACATAGCCTGACTTACATTCAGTCACTGTGATGTTTAGTTAAAGCCGATTCGATTACATTGATGAGAGTTACAGTATATTGTTACCTTATAAAAGTGCAGGTAGGCTAAGGCCAAGGTCGCGAGGGGGACGGGTGTGTTGCCACGCAGGAGAAGGAGGGTAATCAAAGGATAAAGAAGTTATCTTTAATCCACTCCCTCCAAACACATGTAAACACAGGTGGATTGTGTGTCCGGTCATTCCACGGATACTTGACAATGAGGAATGTTAGTCCTAGAAAGCTTGTAACTTTTCTTGAATAAATATCTCCGCTAGATACCATTTAGTTTTAATGAGGTCCTGATAGTAACTGTATTAATGCATAGAACAATTGTGTAAGCGATAAAGTTTAGATATATATATATATATATATATATATATATATATATATATATATATATATATATAATATATAAAATATATATATATATATATATATATATAAAGATGAAATCCACGAAGGAAACAAACACTGGAGTGCTGCGGAGGCCTTTCGACACTAGTCCTTTACTTAGGTCTGCTAAGTAAAGGACTAGTGTCGAAAGGCCTCGCAGCACTCCAGTGTTTCTGCATTCCTTCTGTGATTTTATCTTTATTTATATATCCATCACGTTCCATATTTTCGTGATTCAGTTATACATATACATATACATATGTATATGTATATGTATATGTATAAATATATATATATATATATATATATATATATATATATATATATATATATATATATATATATATATATATATATATATATATATATATATATATATATATATATATATGTATATATGTCTGTGTGTTAGCCTGTTTTGGAAGTATGTGTACACTTCAAACGAAATATTAGCTAAATGAAAAGTTAACTTCCCTGACCTATATAATTCTCTCTTGCAAATGCTATTCACTGATCCTCTTCAATGACGGGACCCTGACATTTACTTCTGTGAAGCCACACGAAAAATTAAAACCCTCTGTCACCCCTGCCTCTTCCTAATTAACCTTTTTCAATTTGAAAAGGCCACCGGGAAGCAGGTGTTATTCGTTCCGAAATAAATAAGTTTCTTGGTATCCTTGACAGCTTGAGCAATAATGTAAATCCCTTCTACGAACTCCGATAAAAAGGTCACCATTTCCTGATGTCGAGTTGTCAGTCATTCAATCATTAGTTGACAGTATATCATCTCTTATGACCATAATGCGAGAGTTTTGAACTGTATTTTGCTCATTCTGCGCTTGGGATTCAGAGAGAGAGAGAGAGAGAGAGAGAGAGAGAGAGAGAGAGAGAGAGAGAGAGAGAGAAGAGAGAAATAATTTATTTTATTCCTCTCTCAGTGTATCTTATTTTCCTTTGCTCTCATTATATAAGTAAGTATACCTTAGTTTTACCAGACCACTGAGCTGATTAACAGCTCTCCTAGGACTGGCCCGAAGGATTAGACTTATTTTACATGGCTAAGAACCAATTGGTTACTTAGCAACGGGACCTACAGCTTATTGTGGAATCCGAACCACATTATAGCGAGAAATGAATTTCTATCACCAGAAATAAACTCCTCTAACTCTTCATCAGCCGGCCGGAGACTCGAACTCAGAGATAGCGAGTGCCAGTCCACAGCTCTACCGACTCGTCCAACGAAGAGCTTTTTCATTATATAGACAACATACAAATGATACAAAATAACAAGGATGATTCAGTTACCGCCGAATCACAAAAACAAACTGTAGTAACGTAGAGGACATATGTCATATTTTCATTATTTGAATTCATCATCAACATAACTTAAAATCTTGCAAATTCCTTCAACATAACTTAAAATCTTGCAATTTCCTTGTAAATCTCTAAAAGAAATTCTTAAGCTGCAAAAACACGAAAAAAATATCCGTCTAAAGTGATACTAATTTCATAAAAATTTATATATATTTTTTTTTAAATGAATCAACATGTCTCAAAGTGGCTATTACAAAACTTGATCTATTTCTTTGACTTGAAAAAACAGGTAATATCCACTTCATAACAGATGAAATATATTCTAGAATGATGTGATCGGATGTACACTGGCGTGTGAGGTCGTGAAGCGAATAACTCACTCACTGATGCGAAATAATAGGGTTGGCATAATAAGGAATGAAATAATTTATAAATATTTGAATATATGTATATATACATTTATATATACATATATGTATTATATATATATATATATATATATATATATATATATATATATATATATATATATATATATATATATATATAAATATATATAGAAAAATAAATGTTTTCATGGCTATTGGTTCTATTAGAAGAACTATTTACTAAACCACTGGTCAGGCCTGAAGGTGTGCTCCAATACTCTTCAGTTTTTCATTTCTGTGACAAAGAATGTCTAGCTTTATCAGTAACCGACCATAAACAATTCCTAGCATACTTTAGTACTTATTTATACCACTATGCAGCATGGATAACTTTCAGGAAGAAAGTTGAATTAAGACTGAATACTCTCTCTCTCTCTCTCTCTCTCTCTCTCTCTCTCTCTCTCTCTCTCTCTCTCTCTCTCTCTCTCTCTCTCTCTCTCAGAGAACTGATGTTTTGCAACATGACAGTAAGTAGATAAGATTATATATCGATAAAATCTAAAGTACCAAAATGAAATTGCCTGTGAAACTAGAAAAACCCTGATCCATTCAAAGTGCCACGTACAGCATTAAAAATATATATCGATTCCTTGATGCTTCTCATTTAAGATTTACAGTTAAATAACCAAAAACATTGTTGGAGTTTCTGGTATTAAAGTAAAGCAGAAAAAAAGGTTGATTTTATTATCGCAGAAAATAAAAGAACCCTTGTAACTGATCCAGAAGTTAAACGAGTTGAAGTTCTAGTCCAAAACGTTCTCAGTGAAGTTTGTTTGACAAAATAGACAATGACGAGCATAAACTTTTCCATGTTATACAGTGCACTGTTTGACATTCTCTTTCTTGATTTTTGGCATTTTTAATGGGCTTTGAGACTCATGAAAAAACTTACAAAAATTTAGTGAAGCTACTGATAAGACTGGATGCCGTAAATCTCAGTCATTTGTTCCTAACGAAAGGTATTTCATGATTGTTATGTCATTCTACCCATAACTCGGTCATAGCCACCGTGTTTCTTCCCACTTTATGGTTCATTTTACTTGCCGCCGTTGGCAAATATTTCAAGGAGATATTGTGTAATCCCACTTCGAGTTGTTAGACTTGCTGTCGTCTAACCTGCTCGTATGTCAAAGACACTTCTTTCCTATTCAACTATTTTGGCAGAGAACTTATTCACAACTCATTCTGAGAAGCTTAGCTTCCTGATTCTAGTTCATTCTAGTTCTTCATTAATTATATTTTCCCCTATATGAACCAAGTGCTTCTATTCCTCCACCTAGTTCTTCATTGGAGGGGTGGGTAGAGCTTTCGGCTAGCACACTGTTGGCCCAGCGTTCGATTCCCCGACCGGCCAGTGAAGAATTAGAGGAATTTATTTCAGGTGATAGAAATTCATTCCTCGTCATAATGTGGTTCGGATTCCACAATGAGCTGTAGGTCCCGTTGCTAGGTAACCAGTTGGTTCTTAGCCACGTAACATAAATCTAATCCTTCAGACCAGCCCTAGGAGCGATGTTAACCAGCTCAGTGGTCTGGCTAAACTAAAATATACTTAACTTATTCCTCCATCTTCCATAGTGACATTTATTTCTCCATTTTCTGGGATCCATTCACCCACATAAATTTATCCTTCTTAAATTTCACATTCAACTTTCTCTTCTTCCAATCATGTTCAAACTTTCTCTTTTGTGCTTTAGCTTCTCTTGCCCATCTGCAGTCTGCACTGCATCAACTGTAAAATTCCAGTTACAACCCAGTCTATTAGCCAAGTAAACTGCACCTGCATTTTGTCGTTCCCCTACCTTCACTCATTCTCGATTCATAACAATTTAACAGGTCTGGTAACGTGCATCTTGATCTGGAATAGAGCCATATTGTCAATTAATAATTCACTCACCTCCAGATATTATTTTGTAACTTTAATTTTAGTAAAAAAAACTTCTAATATCTATAAAAAATCACCCGTTTACGCCTTACATAACCAACACCAACAGGCTTCTTTCATCACTTCTGTCAAGTAATTCCTGTTCTTTTTAACTCCTTGTAAAACTGTTTCAAAACAAAAACTTCGTCAACTCACTGTTTCATTTGCCTAAGTCTGCAGCCTTTCCCTTGCCAGTCCCGTTTTCAGTCCTACTCGATCGCGGACGCACTAATTTATTTTATGTGTATTTGGGAATTACATTTATCTGAGCCACTTTCCCATTCTTACAAGATAACATCATCTGTAAGTTCCTATACCATGTATGTGATAAATGCCATAGTCAGCCACTCCAGTTCTCTATTACCTGTACACTGCATTACTAGCCCCGTTACACTTTGATATGTCAATTTCCCAAAATCATTGGGATTTACTTTTTCATTCTTATTTTCCAAATGCTGACCCCATCCCCCATTGTATAATGCTTACCTCATGCACCATTTTGGTGTTGTGACTTTTCCTACTTCTGTTCTAAACTTCACACACGTCTATTAAGCTTTCTGAATTTATTTCTCTCCTGTACCTATTTTGGCCATTAAGTAATTACTCATTTAGATTTTCAAAACACATTTGCGACAATTAAATGAATAAATACAGTGTTCCATTCTGGTCTGGTATCTTTGCAGCTGAAAAGACTTCCAATTATGGAGGTGATTTTGAAGATGAAATTAAATTTAACATTCAGATTGCTATATACAAACTAGGTTTCCGTTTTACGAGGCTAGATATTGAACTATGGCGCAAAGACAGGTGCCGTTCTGTTCTAAATACAAAAAAAAGAAGAAGTTGTTTTATGTGTAGAAATATCAGTTGAAACTTACTCGATTTTTCAAATACGTGAGACGAACAGCAATGTCTACTAAAATAGTTGGAAAAAAAAAAATGCTGGAATAAAACCCAATTGCATGGTATATTGCCCCCCGCATAGTGAAGTTGCACAGGCTTTAAGTTTGCAAGACCACCGGACAAAAGCTAAAGAAACCCCGTTCCCAATCCAGGAAAAGTATTCTTTTGTGAAGCATCGGTTTAAAATATTGATCGGTTCACTGAGAAATCGTCGCGTCTAAAAACTGCAATTTGTTACCTGATTCCTGGTCCAATGTAAAGTTAATGTTGGGATCTACTGGATTAGTATTATCGAAGAATTACTGTAGTGGCGTGGAGATTGTTTCTCGAGTAGCAACGAGCAGTCCGTTACCAATTCTCGGAACTCTTTTCATTGAACAATTATTATCTCCGAACCTCAACCACGTTTCAGCTTTCAGTTTAATGCTGTACCCGGCTAACTTCAGCTGCTTTACCTTTCCGTACTTTTAAAATTTTAGTCGATGTTTTTTACAGTATTTCGCGTATTCATTTTGCACAATGAAAAATCTGTTGTAAGTTAAATTCCCTTGTAAATGCCGCGACCCTCTCTCAGTGCTGAATTTCTTTTGTCTTACGTTACCATTTAGTTAATTGCAATAGTTAGCGTGAACTGGTTTGATAATTTGTTGCTACATTTTATTTCGCTTCGTTTCTACATCATTTTTCGCTTTAGATTAAATCTTATCGTTATTTACTCGGACTCATTACATTTAAAACATGTATGACTAGATATTCTGTTGTAGTCTTACTCCTGTCGTGTGGATTTTGTAGTTTTTTCCGTTTTAGCCCTAAAAAACTAACGACAACCGAATTCCTGAAACGTAGGTAAACCAACGAATTTTGTGACTAGACAAGCTAACTCACTCTATTTTCTAAATAACAATTGTAAAATGTTATTGCTTCAAGACAAATAATCAAAGTAAATATTGCTTCAAAACAAATAATCAAAATAACTACAGTACATCAAGGGATTAACAATATAAAATCGTTCACTTCGATTGAGAGGAAAAAAAGTGATTTTTCAAAGAAGTGTTTCTGAGAAGAGCCCAGAAGGGTAGGATTGGTGAAGTATATATTGTACGTATGATTAAATAGAATTTAATCTTATGTAGTTTTATGTTGCTGTTTTTTCTCCCTCCCACTCTCTCTTAACAAGGTAGGCGGAAGAGAGAGTCGATGAAATATGCGTAGGAATGAGAGCGATTCTAATACAATGCGTGCATTATTGGTCGATAACTTTGTAAAAAAAAAAAAAATAATGCGCTGAAGTTTCTTCGGCGCACTCGAGTTTTCTGTATAGCCGTTACAGCGTATAATCAAGGCCACCGGTAATAGATCTATCTTTCGGTGGTCTCGGTATAACGCTGTATGAGCCGCGGATCATGAAACTTTAACCACGGCCCGGTGGTCGCCTATCCTATATCGTTGCCAGAAGCACGATTATGGCTAACTTTAACCGTAAAGAAAATAAAAACTACTGAGGCTAGAGGGCTGCAATTTGGTATGTTTGATGAGTGGAGGGTGGATGATCAATATATCAATTTGCAACCCTCTAGCCTCAGTAGTTTTTAAGGTCTGAGGGCGGAATTTTGAACGCCCATGGTACTTAATAAAGGAATCAGCCACATGTCAGGTTGAAAAGGACGAGAAATGAAATGAATAATAGAACTTGGGCTCCCATTTGACAATAACCATTGCGACGTCTACACCTCAGCATGCGTAGTGCCACGCCATTTAGGTTGGCGGGTCCATAGGCCCACATCAGTCATCTTTCTACCTTTAGTAACATACTACTATTACGAGCAGTCTCTGAGTATGGGCCAATCGTTAGCAATAAGCCATAATAACTAAATTGACCAACGAACTTTCCTCGAGGATTTTTTATGGTAACAGTTTTTGTTTAGTTGAATCTTGAAAATTTGACTTAATTTTTTAACAATCTGATTTAAGAAAGAATCCTCACGTCTAAATCCAATTTGGGTTTCAAATATAGAAATACTCAAAAACTTGACCTTGTGTAAGAAAATTGGTGTCTGTAATTCTTGTCAGTAAATATTCACATGGCAGTGTTGTTAATTACAACCCCGTTAATATACACTCCTATGAAGTAACACACAAAAACGTTAATTACAACCCCTTCAATATACGCTCCTATGAAGTAACACCCAAAAACATTAATTACAACTCCTTCAATATACGTTCCTATGAAGTAACACCCAAAAACGTTAATTACAACTCTTTCAATATACGCTCCTATGAAGTAACACACAAAACCGTTAATTACAACCCCATCAATATACACTCCTATGAAGTAACACACAAAAAAAAAAATTCACCCCGTCTTTCAGTCTCTCTTCTTTGACCTTTCAAATAAAACACGGCCATAAACAAATTAAAATTACCAAAATGAAAAAAAATTTTATGTCAGCACGATGACTCTGAAAATAACTTGTACGCATGCAGGTGTCCTGATCTGTTCGGTCAATAATCTAAAGGTCCTTTAGGAACCGGAATGAATAAGTCCCCTTTCTCTGACTTCCAGTCATTAATAAAAACTACAGTTAGCGGCACATCGCTGTTATATTCAAAGAATAACGCAGATGTCTTAACACTTTTATAACGATTTTTTTCCCCGTTCCCGGTGACATGAGAGAGAGAGAGAGAGAGAGAGAGAGAGAGAGAGAGAGAGAGAGAGAGAGAGAGAGAGGAGGACTCAAATAATTCATTTTTTTTCTGTCATTCAGACATAAACAAATATTTATTTTCACTGGTGACACATAACAACGATTGATCTATGACTGAGACGCAAAGTAGTGTTACAGTAACCAAAAAAAAAACTGTTCTGTATCAAAGGCTTTCGATAGGCAGAACAACGTTCATGAAAACATAGAAATTTCAGAACGAATAAATAAACCTCTCTAGTTTATGATTTATTAAGATAAGTAAGGGCAAAATCAAAATACCTAGGTGTTTAGGGACATGCCAGCATTGTACTGCATTGCCCTTCTCCAGCAAAATCAATAAATATATAAATAAAATAAAATAAATTAAGAGAGATGAGTGCCAATAAAGGTCTTAAGATTAATTTCGCAGTGTTCAAGGTGTTTCCGTCGTCGGATTTAGAAATTAGAAATGACAAAAATCTTGCTATTTGCATTTAGACGAAATCAGGGATATGAAAATAAAATTATTATCGGTCTCCTTTATGGGTTTATTTCAATAATGATATAGTTTTTAATTATTAACCTTTTGCTTAAATATTATAAATTATCAACATATAAATAGTGTGAATAGGCAAAGTAATACTTCCATTTAGTTATTCTCTCTCTCAAAAGGTTGTGTTTTTAAAAAATATAAGTAAGGATAACAAATTTAAACAGATAAATAATAAGATATGGACAATGAAACAGTCTGTAAAAATTACATTTAAAAAAGAAACTATTAATATTCCTTTTAGACTCTATTAAAAGAGAAGGCATTAGGTTATTAAAATACTGCGGCTTATGCAAAAAGATTTTACGGAGTCTAAGAGATTTTTTCATTAAGTTTTCAATTGACTGAATGTGGAAAATACCCTAGTTTTTCCACGTGTTACGGGAGAGAGAGAAAGAAAAAAGGATTTTTTGAGTTCATTTTTGTTCATATTAAATTGAAAAATCATGATGATTGATCTGTTGGTAGAACGGGATTGAAATTCGTTTTTTTTTCTTTAAATTGTTTGATTTTTTATTTTGAAACCCCAAACCTTCGGCTCGTTCTAACAACATAATACCTTCTATATAGAAGTTTTTGTTCAATGCAATTTTAGATTGGCTTAAAGCCTCGATTTTATGCTTCCGAAAAAATGACACATTTACGTCAAACGTAAGGTGATTGCAACACGGGTTCGTTTGAATTAAAAGTTTAATATACGTTTGTAGCCTAAGAATGAAACTGGTAATTTTAGAATAATATTGAAGAGTATATAAAGGCAACTGGATTTGAACATCTTATGACCAAAAATACACATTTCAAATTCACTCTTTTCTCCACCATTACCCAAAGCCGTCTTTTTATAGCAATATATCAGTCTAAAGTGAGTCCATCAAATTCTAATACTCTTATCTAAGTCATGACTTATATATTTCAACTGTACAGAATTTATGTTAGGAATACTAAACAGTGACCAGTTAAATATAATTTTCGATTAACATTGCCCCTCTTCAAAAAATTGGGTCCATTTTTTCGAAATTTTACCAATGAAATACTCAGTGAGCTCATTCATTCATAAAAAAAAAGGTATTTTATTACTACAGCGTCTCCCAAACGAAGTTAATTGATTGATACATTTACACCACGTAGATGTGGAGAAACATTTGAAGTGGAAGTGAGTCTGCAAAAGAGCACGGAGCATACGAAGAGATGCAGAGTCAACCAGAATAATGTTTTTGTCGTTATCTCATTCTCTCAAGGCGTTATTTTGAATATTACATACACACGCACACACACACACACACATATATATATATATATATATATATATATATATATATATATATATATATATATTATATGTGTGTGTGTGTGTATGTTACCCAACCAAGAGTAAATCCCACTGCTCATCTTTGCTAACAGTCAAGAAGTCTCATCTGTTGTTAGCTTGATAGTGACTGCATTCAAGTGGCTAGTGGCTTCGTACATTCGTACATACACACACACGCACTATTATATATATATATATATATATATATATATATATATATATATATATATATATATATATATATATATATATATATATATATATATATTCAGCAAGGATAGTAGGATGATGATCGCAAGCTTGCCTTTTAGCCCAAAGCTCCAGGAGGATATTACAAGGTTAGGATGGATTATGCGAACCCTGGTGCTTCATAAATGGATTACACATCCTGCTGAGTATCTTGATGGGTAGCTTTTAGGAAATTGCTTTCCATCTGTGCTCTCACGGAATATCGAAGTCGGTTAAATATTCCTTTAATGTTGTTCTGAACGATTTTCTGTCATGTACTGGATTGTACTGCTAGGTGCCTGAATTTTAGTTATGTCGGTTTAAATTTTGTTAACATTTCTTTTGGAGGTGTCTCATAATTTATATATATATATATATATATATATATATATATATATATATATATATATATATATATATATATATATATAGATAGATAGATAGATAGATAGATAGATAGATATATATATATATATATAAATGTTTTTATGTATAATATATATATATATATATATATATATATATATATATATATATATATATATATATATATATATATATATATATATATATATATATATATATATATATAAATATATATATATATATAAAAGATTCTGAGAGCAACTTGTTTAAAAAGGTCAAGGTCCGTGGATCAGTGGTGTAACTTTTTCATCATCTGCAAAAATCCGTTTCCATGGATCAGTGATATGATTTTTCATATAACCCACTTAGGCACTTACTAACATTTCATACGAAAGGTCAATCTCTCTAGCTCAGTACAATCTATTCATGGTTCATTTTCCTTTTTGTGGTATTTATCATCATGATTCCCATTATCGCCTTACTATTATGATTATGAAGGTATGAATATAAAACTCAATGCCCATTTCAAAGAGTTATTACATGACTATAATATAAATCCTTAACAACAAATGATTTAATATGCTAATTAGATTTTATGATTGTAAAGCTATGAACAATTTGTAGAAATAAACCACCAAAGAAGCAAAAGTGAAATGAAAATGTTTCATGTGATGTAAAAAGAAACAATTTGTATAAAATAGTTATTCAAAAAGTGTAATTGCTGGGCTCCTGATTGCTATTTAACCTAGACTATATATATAGATATTCAGAGGGATTTTTCATTATATATGGGTTGAAGAGATAATTGTACACATTTATTGTTAAAGCCCTAAAGGCTTCTCCAATACCCAATTTAAGTTTTGGGCACTTTTGCACTGAACGCATAGAAGACACAATGAAACGAAGAGCGAAATTCTCCTTTCAGGGAAGAGTTCGAGACAACTATAATTTAGAGATTGGGCATAATACCCAACCCGAATCCCACTAGGGAAGGAGAATTTCCTAATAATTTCCATTCGGATTTTTTTCAGACTTTCATCAAAAAAAAAAAAAAAAAAAAATATATATATATATATATATATATATATATATATATATATATATATATATATATATATATATATATATATATATATATATACATGTATGAAATTTTTATCACACCGTGATTTATATACAATCATGAGGCTACGAATGTCGTTTAATATCTAGTTCACGCTATTTCGGGAATATCCCCGATGGGGAATTATCACGGAAGGGGAATTTAGAAGTGATAAATGGATCGGTACTGCTGGGTCTCGAGATATATATATATATATATATATATATATATATATATATATATATATATATATATATATATATATATATATGTATATATATGTATGTATGTATGTATGTATGTATGTATGTATGTATGTATATAATGTTTATGTGTATGTACACGTAAAAACGTATGCTTATTTGACCATAAGTTTTTAACCAAGAACAGTACATTTCTTCGTACTTGTATTTTTCATTCAAGTCGATTTTGTATATGAAAGCGGTACTTTTTATAACCTGAGCTAAAGTGCAGAAAAGACCGTACGAAAATCATATTTTTCTTTCCGCTCGACGTCTAACGACCCAAAAAATGTTCATCTCTCTCCATTTGTTCTTCAAGTTACTTTTCGCGCATACGCATCCATTCTCCAAGGGAGAAGGTAACCTTAGTCACGGCCCTTGTTTGCCCATTAGGTTTTTTCTCCATTTAGAAATTCTCGAGCGTTCTTCATCTCCAGCTCTCGGCGCATAAAGTAGCCGCGTGAATATTCATTAGCATCTTTCGGAGAATCATTTTTCCTCTTCAATCTCGGGAAAGTGAGAGCGGCAGACTTTTTACTGACGGCCCTATTATCTTCAGAACAAGGAGGGAGCAGAGATATATATAATGCAAGAATGCAAATAAAGTGCGCTCGTCCGCGGGTGTAAGTGGATGTTTTATGGGTATCTATAGATGATCTGTTTGCAATAAATACTCGGTGATAGCTTTATCAAATGCGTATAATATATATCAAATAGCCTGACAGATGCACAAAGGTCAACGGTGCTTTGCACAAATGAATTTCACAAAGCAGTGATACAGTCGACTGGATAATACTTGGATAGAAGCCGACATATTTGTCACAGAAATTACGTGGAAGAGCCTTAAATACAGACATTTAAAAAAAAGAGCCATAAGTACGCATGCTGTTACCTTGCAATTTCTCCTCCTTCTATACCAAAAGGTACTCTTTTAATGAACACAAATGACTAACGTCACTCAGAGACTCAGTCTTTGTCACATAATGAATGAGGCATGTGAGTAAGGCATCAATCTTTTTAAAACCCATTAGATATTAACTCGAGAGATGGCAAGCTGCTTTGGACAGCATTTGACTGAATCCAACTAGAAAAATGCCACTGTGATTGATCTGATGGCAGTTGTTGAAGGAATGGGGAAGCCGCAGTGGGTAAAACCATGTTCTCAATTAGCAAAACACTTCTGTGACAGGATTGTACAATATTCGTTACACTATGGCGAAGTCTATGTTATATTTGATTGATTTGATCTGCCAGACAAACTCAAAGGGAAAACAATTAAAATATGAGTTGCTGGTTAGACGTTAGTGAGGTAGACGTTAGTGAGGTATTCCATATTTGACAACACACTTTGACCAAGGGGCACTAAAAATAATTCTTGTCAGACATCAGTACCAAGGACCACTTGATGTTAGTGAATGTAATGGTTCCCATCATATCAGGTTGTTGTCTCAAGCTTCTTTAAGTATAATTACAGAAAACTATCATTCAATCTCCTGATACTGATGTACGAGCTGAATATCATACCTATCATGCCCTATTCTTTCTGCCTGCAGATACCAACTGTGCTCTGTGTATAGTAATGTCAAGAAAAAAGTTCTTTTGAAACCAATTTGTGAGGCTAGGTGTCATGTTTGTACTAGACAGATGAACTCGGTAAATTAACATGTGTGAAGACATCACAAAAGCCTCCTTAAAGCCAGGAAGGCCAATTTGGTATGGCTAGAGGATGAGGCGAAGCCAGAATATTTATGCAGAATGAATGATCGAGACAGATGTCTGTACAAAGTGTAAAATCTGCAATGGAAACTTGATTTTTTGTTCCTAAATGCCAACTTAAACCATAAGGTTTTTCGGAATATGGGGGATATCTTCAGAGTTCTTGCTATGTGCTAGTACTCTAAAAAACTGTTTTTTGCCTGATGGATATGCATGTGAAAACTGTATATTCAATAGGCGTTGGAAAGGAAGAACCATGGAACGCAGTGGACAGAACCCTGGAAAACTGTGTGGAACTAAAGGGTTTAAACTTACATATAGTGAGAAAACAGTGCAAGGTGATTGCATATGAGGCGTCTGATGTCCAAGTATCAGGCGCCATATTCATGAGGAATGAATATGGCGGTCGCTATAGCATTCTTTCTTTTCTGGGACCAACACTTTCTATAGGAAACGATTTGCCCATGGCAATCACCCTCTCCCTCTCTCTTATTCATGTATATATACATACATATATATATATATATATATATATATATATATATATATATATATATATATATATATATATATATATATATATATATATATATATATATATATATATATATATATATATATATATATATATATAAAAGTGTACATATATATCTACTCGTTTATTTGCGTGGGCATGAGTGTCTGTAAATGAACAAATAGTAAAAAACTCTGGATAACCAGTCTGAAAATCCAAAAGAAATATGGGAAAACGACTTTAAGCACACAAAAAATTAACTGGGTCTTGACTATCTGAACAAATTTTGATATTTCGTAGAATCGTTTCGCTACCATATACTTCTTAGAGTTTGATCAGTTCACTGTGGATGACCTTTTGATGTTGTTATTTGAGGTTTCTTCGGATACCGGAACACCACCGGGTCTGATATCATGTATGAATTAAGAGCCTTGAGCCGCAACGAATGATGATAAATAAGGCAAACTAACCCAAATGCAATTACATATTTAAAATTGATCATCCACTGTTTCTTTCTCAGTAGTGTTAGTGGGAAATCATCACCATCGCGTCCAAAGCCTTGTTAATAAACGGGTACTATGGAATTCTACAACCATATCTCTCCTTGTGCTTTGTCTTCCACAAATCTCCATTCATCTGCAGCCACACTTCTAGGTCTCATATTAGTAACCCCGGGTCTTCCAACTCCTCTGTTGTCCACAGGAACCAAAATGACACTATCACGTACAATGAAGGCAAGAAACAAAAACAAATTATTTTCCAACATCAATACATCACTGTACATCATTCATAGTATACTATTTAAAAAAAAATAGTATTTCATAGGCTTGAATATAATCGTCCTATGCAGTGAAGAGAACATGCAATTTAGCGAAATAATTTTAATAAGCGTCTGTGACTTTGTAATTGCATAATGTTCAGTTTGCTAGTTTTTTTTTATTTTTTTTTTAATTTTTTTTTACAAGTAGAACTAAAATGTTTATTAAATGTTTCCAAACAGAGTGATCTTTCATTAAGGACAACATATACCACAGTTGAAGATGGGCCTTGGATGCAAAGGAGTAAAGCATTAGAAATGGAAATTGGGCAAACACACCGGGTCTAAGACGCCATTGATTCTGATGATATAACCTCGAGCAATTTAGATAAGGCAAGACCTAGAGGCTATTAAAGTATGTCGTATCTCCTTAGGCATAACCCTGGAATATATACCGTTAGGAAGGTATCATCCTATCATCCTTATCCTGAACTAACTCTCCTGGAATAGTCCTTTGAATCTATTTATGTTCATACTTTTAAAACCCGTGTTCAGAAGAAGTATGAGAATTGAATGGCATCGATTTGTCGCTATCTGCGTCCAGTACGAAAAGATTTGCTATCATATTATAGTCTGCGTGGTTCTCATCATTCGTTCCTTTTAGCGTCGACGCAGAATTATGAAGGAAAATAACAGTTTTCAATTCCACGTGTACCGTTATATTGCTAGTGGTCTACGCAGAATTATAAGTGAAGATAAGAGTTTTCAGTTCCACGTCTACCATTATATTGCAAGTGGTCAGACTCTTACTAGTTGCGGAATGTATTGGGTCGTTTAGGAAGCAATTGGTGAAAAAGGCTCAGAAATGGAGGACTTAAAAAAAAATATCCACAATTTCGAACAGATGAAGAAATGAAAATTCATAGAAATAATTTGGTGAGGTCTTCGACAGTACTTATGAACTGTCACTGAATGAACAAGTACGGAGCTTAAGTGATTTACATATCCTTATTATCGTTATCAAGAATAAGTGAAAATTCATAGAGATCACCAATAAAAATATTTTTATTCTGGAAGAGTATAATTTCGTAGAGCACAACGCCAGAAATTGAAAAATAAAATTTTAAAACTGGAAAAAATTACAAATAGATAATAATTATAAATAAAGAACAAAGTTGATGAAAAACGTGGGGTTCTGTTATTGATAGCCATGTAAAAATTCGTGAAGAGGGCTAGGCCTAGTTGGGATCACTGGGATTCAGTAACTTTCATGGATATAAGCATGGTTCCAGTTGGGAATAATTGATCTGAAGGAGTGTTTGGGAATGCACCAGATCAAGGATGGTTTCATTCTGAGGTACGCTGGTAAATGAACTTCTGAAAAGCTTTCTGTTGATGAATAAAACTATGTTTATCCGGGGCGTTTATTCTGATCTGGTTCAGATTCTCTGCAAGGTTGAATGGTGAGGGGCGGTGGTGGCTGGAATATGGTCGTTAG
>NC_089746.1:63904011-63974011 GCF_040412425.1 Macrobrachium rosenbergii | reverse complement strand
CATTAGTAATTTAGTACAATATATCCAGACACGGGAGAAAAGCATGAAGAACTATCTTACCTATAGCATTCGGTGGTCTCGGTACAATACTGTATGATCCACGGCCCACGAAACTTTAACCACCTCCCGGTTGTGGTCTGTCCTATATCGTTCCCAGACGCACGATCATGGCTAACTTCAACCTTAAATGAAATAACAACTACTGAGGCTAGAGGGCTGCAATTGGGTACGTTTGATGATTGGAGGGTGGATGACCAACATACCAATTTGCAGCCCTCTAGCCTCAGTAGTTTTTAAGATCTGAGGGTGGACAGAAAAAGTGCGGACTGACAGACAAAGCCGGCACTAAGGTTTTCTTTGCAAAGAAAAAAAAAAAAAAGTAAAACTTTATGACCGATAAGTGACAGACTGGTATAACGGAACATTATTTTTTATGAAGTGACAATCGGAGGTGGATGCATGTATGTACGTCTGAAAAAGTGATTTTTTGTTTATCATTAACTTTTTCAACGATCTGTCAAAGGGTGCGAAGAGAAATCGTACTCGTCTCGCTTCTCAGGAGATTAGCAAGATATTCTGATTGTTGTAGCTGCAAACATCCGGAAGCAGTATTCGTTTCTGCATGCAGTTCTGATTGGATTCATAGATTCATATACATGTATGTAAAGGCTGTGAATTCAATTTATTCGTAAGGAATGAATTACCTTTCAGTAATGTGAATGCTGTGAATTCAATTGATTCGTAAGGAATGACTTACCTTTCAGTAATGTGATAGTATGAAATTAGTTCTAATGCGAGGACCTCAACTATTATGAAACAACAACGTTCGTCGGTAGATGATATTCTGCCCACATCAATTGGAAAACGATAAATATTTGTACGAAAGGTAAAGTAATACGACGTTTGCCCAGCTATCTTAATTAAGCTCGTATGGGTTTCGAACGATTGTGTTGAAGCACAGAACCTGTAATAGTGATCGTTTCAATCAGTGATATTATGTTTCAGATCATTTCAATGCATGAAATAATATATCTGATGAGACTGAAAGCTCGTTGGACGAGTCGGTAGAGTTCTCTGCTAGCACTCTGCTAGGCCCGAGTTCGAGTCTCCGGCCGGCCAATGAAGAATTAGAGGAATTTACTTCTGGTGATAGAAATTCATTTCTCGGTATAATGTGGTTCGGATTCCACAATAAGCTGTAGGTCCCGTTGCTAGGTAACCAGTTGGTTCTTAGCCACGTAAAATAAGTCAACCTAGGAGAGCTATTAATTAGGTCAGTGGTCTGGTTAAAGTAAGGTATACTAAATTAAATACCAAAAATAAATAGTGGCTAAGTTTTTCATTCCTTTGTAATCCGTGTTTACCTCTGTAGCATAAGATTCTCCGTGAAAATTAAAAGCGTTTCGTTTTTATTTGACAAACTGCTACGAACGAAATCATCCACAGGGAAGGAATATTTAATGGCGTCATTAGCACCCTCACTAGCCTGGAAGCGGAAAACTGGAAACCCCCTGGAAAGAGTGCCAGCGCTAAACTTATTGGAAAACAGTTCCAATTATTACGTTCAGCGATGCCTGAAATTTATATTCCATAAAGATCAGTGACTGCAGTCACACATTATAACGCTGTCAGTGTTCGGTGCGAAAGTTTTGCATTAGGGTAGTTAATTACTGAAGGCAGGGCCTTAGCGTGAACCGTATGCTATGTTTGCAAGAGATAGTGCTTAATATGTACGCATATGTTCTCATTATCATCGCTTTCTGTCAAAGGGAAAAGGAGCGAGTCAAATACGCTTCACTTTCGTCGCCGACTCCTGTATTTTTTGTATGTAGAGAAGGAAAGAAAGACTAGTTTACAAGGATGTGAATTATTCGGATTAAAACTAAGAAATGACTGGTACGGTCTAAATGAATATGTGAAAGAATGTATTTGAAAAAGAGAGGTATTGCAAAATCCACAATCCTCGGATGATCCTTGGAAAAATCATTGCCATAATCATTAGGAATATGACTTTATTTTCTAATGCGTACTTACCGTTTGGTCATTTTTGTCAGATTTTTTCCTTGCGCGTGTATGTCCATATGTGTGTGTAAGTTTATGAACGAAATTTGTCGTCTGTAAGCACCTGTCAGGTTAAAATATTTCAACATAGCATGGGAAACCCTCATGTAAACTAACTCTTGCCTTTACATCGCAAACTACCGCGGTGCAGATCGAAGTATACCAAAGACGTACTAAAAAAAATTTGTCTTCATAAAACAAGAAGCTTTACTTTATCGAGGTTCAAGCAGAACGAATTAGGACTGAAATCTGAGAATGAGAGTTCTGAATTAGTCGGGGAAAAGAAATGTGATGAATAGACATCTATTTATAGAGTGAAATTACTATTTTGTCTGCAAAATAAATAGCAGAATAAAACTTTGCTCTCCTCCAAATCCAGCTTCTTTTGGCAATCAGAGATCATGACCATTTGAAAAGTTTACCGTAAGTTTTTCTTTTATGAAAACGAACTTTAGGGCGATGTTCAATTCAACTTCATGAGAATGAGTGATATGCATTAAACACAAGCAGTAGAACTATTCATGATAAAATCAACAGCAGAAACGACAGTTTATTTAACATTAAGAATAACAAAACTAACAGTTATCTTAAGAACGGAGAGAAATATTAGCCTCCATGAAAGTTATGCATGAGAGAAATCTGGAAGTGATCATGACAGCTGTGAAGCAGGTACACCGTAAAATACACAGTACACCGTAAAATACACAATAATCCGGCAGTACTTCTGCATTATCTAGGTGAACAAAGTAGTGATGTTGAGAAATGAGAAAGTAGCGAATATGGAAATAATAACCAGACAATATAAAAGCGAAAGGCATTTTCGTAATGCTAAAAAAAAACAGCATATCCAGTCTCCAATTGCCCTGTCCTACATACCTTATGGAAACAGGTAAAAGTTAAGGAAAATAGGGTTGAGAATAACTTCAAGCAAGGGCACTCATACCGACGACTGTGGAATACCGTGGTCCAGAGGTTATTGGCACAAAAGATGGCCAAAGTGCCAAAAAACAGGCTACAAATATTCTAAATGTAGGCAGTTTTGAATCCTCTCAGCTGCCTAATATCGATTTACGAGCAAGAATCGTGAGCATTGGCCTGTCCAGGCACAGACAGTTTGTTGTAGAGGTCGGCTATGCTCTAAAGCAGAGTTGGGTAGCTAGTAAAAATAATACAATACGAGAAAGTTATGGAGCTATAGGTTATAATATTTTATTTATTTTCTCGCGTTGTGTTGTAATTAGCTGAGATTTATTAGCTTTTGTACTTAACAAAGAATGTTGCTAGCCATTATTTTGTCCCGAGCAGCTAATCTTGCGAGTTCATCTCTAGAACTTGCTTCACGCTTTGTTTTAAAAATACAGATTCCAAGATAAGTTTTATTACAACTTACAAATCACTGTTGAACCATAATTTCAGGAAACAAACGCGCTGAATGAGTGGTTGTTATACATTACAGACATTCTTGAACAAAGACAATCATTGCTGAAACATGACAATCTTCTGGTAAGAATGTTTCAAACATCGACATTTTCAAGAATGTTTCAAATATCGACATTTTCATTTGCAATCTTACGAGATAGTTGGGTATTAACTGTTAAGTATGAAACTCACAGAGAGAGAGAGAGAGAGAGAGAGAGAGAGAGAGAGAGAGAGAGAGAGAGAGGGGGTACCTCCAAAAGGAATCTACAGACCTATAAATCTTTAAGAATGAAGGATTTTAAGAACTAGTAGATAAACCCTTTGAATGAGAGAGAGAGAGAGAGAGAGAGAGAGAGAGAGAGAGAGAGAGAGAGAGAGAGAGAGAGGGTGAGGGGAGTGGGAGATATAGAGGTGTAGGTGCTAGGTGTAGAGGGGGGTGGGCTAGGTGGAAAGGGTTATCCCCGAAACAGTGTCATTAGTGGAAAAGGAAGTTTTAACATTATCGTGGTCAATTTGATGCCCCAGTATAACTGCTAATGTGGGTTAGAACTTCAATAACAAACACCATTCCAGAGTTGGCAAATCCAATTAACTTAGTTTTGTTGTAACTAAATGAACGGGCTTTAATTAGTTTCTCTTAATTAGTCTTTACTTGCAATGGTAAATAGCAATGGAATGTCATCAAATCCTCGGGGAAGGCCTCTAAATTAGCAGGTTTTCGATGGCCTTCCCTCAATTGACACTTTCAGTAAGTTCGTTTAATGGATTTCAGTCACTGGCGTATCCCGATATGATGATATAATCTTAATAATCTAAAGAATAACAAATAAAGATAACGACAAGTGAAAACAGATTCCTCGATTCCCTTTCCGTTTCGTAATAAGATACGAAAGTGACTCCTTAACAACAGATGAACCTAATTGTTTATTGCCACTTGAAATGCGGAACCGCAGTGATGAGGGTTGTCGATGCCACAAGATGTAATATCAATTTGTGTATTAAGTATATATATATATATATATATATATATATATATATATATATATATATAAATATATATATATATATATATATATATATATATATATATATATGCTAGGGTCAAAGAAAGGAGGCGTGAAGGAGATCGAAATATATAACATATCAGGGAAAGGAGAGTATGGGAGGTCTCTTTATAGTATAGAACCAATTATACCTCCTTCCAGAAGTCCATTACGGCTGGTCCGGGTCATGGCAACGCTTACAACTCGGGCATCGAAAAATCGATCATCTTGTAAAAAATAAATATAGACTTTCCATTATGTAAAGTAGAGATCAGCACATATGAATTTGCATGTACGTAGATGTAAGCGTGGGCAAACGGACAAATCATTGTTCCATTCTTGGACGAATAAAATAAACAATAAGTTACTGTAAAAATTAGTGAGATAAATAATCCAATTATGCTACTGGTATACCTGAAAAATTAAATTATTAAATTACCTGCCTCACTGAAAAATAGCTGCCAGAAAGAGCCATTATTTCTCGTATCTCTGAAAGAAATCATAAATTCTATATGAACATTTCAATTACCACTTCTTTCCACGAGCGGAGACCGTGTCAGATGCAGACTTGACTGGAGGGAAATTAATTCTCTATAAATGACATTTGACCACGTATTCCACAGCCACTGTTTCGGTCCATATTACAGGGTGCTTGAAGGTGAAACACATTCCTTTTTATGAACCAGGTTTTAAATACTCAGTTGTGAGGGCCCTTATAGTGCATAAAAGCATATGGAAGTAGTTTTTATTATAACGAGAGTTAGCGACGCTGACTTATACATTAAACGACAGACTTTAAATACGAATAAAAGAGATGACAAGAAATGCGTTACTGATTATAGAAAATAATAGAAAACAGACTTTAAATACAAATAAAAGTGATGACGAGAAATGCGTTACTCATTATAGAAAATAATAGAAAATGATCTTTCCAGTGTAAGTAAAGTTATCAGAAACTAGTAAAAATTGCGCCAAAGTTTCTTCGGCGCAATCGAGTTTTCTGTACAGCGTATAATCAAGGCCACCGAAAACAGATCTATCTCTCGGAGGTCTCGGCATAATGCCGTTTGAGCTGCGGCCCGTGAAACTTTAACCCCGGCCCGGTGGGGCCTGTCCTATATCGTTGCCAGACGCGCGATTATAACTAAAACCTTGAATAAAGTAAAAATTACTGAGGCTAGAGGGCTGCAACTGGGAATGTTTGATGATTGGAGGGTGGATGATCGGCATACCAATTTGCAGCCCTCTAGCCTCAGTAGTTTTTAAGATCTGAGGGCGCGACAGAAAAAGTGCGGACGAATAGACAAAGCCGGCGCAATAGTTTTCTTTGACAGAAAACTTAAACTAGAGAAACTTGATAAGAAACCCGACGGACACAACATCTCTGCCTGGCAGCGTCGATCTTCACCTCCTTAAATGGAATTCAACACAGAAAAAAAAAAAACACCTTCCCGAACGAGAAACTTCAAAACTTAATTAAGTAAATGGAGCGGTAATGAAACCCTCTTGGAACTGTCAGATAATTTCATTAAGACTTACCAAATTTGAACAGCTAAGAAGTTTGTGGGCTCTGAATGGTGGACTATCGATGTCCTTATTAAAATCAACCCGTCACAATAAGACGTTACCTCGCGTGGGAGAAGACGAAGTTTCTGTAATTAAGTTTAATTGTCACTGAAGGGTCGATGCAAATAGCCTGAAGTCGGAATGAGAGGTAATGCTTTACATATATGTAGTAAAACAAGTAAATATTTCTGCAATGTGTTTTCACCTGATGATTTTAAAGAGCTGTAGGATAAATAATAGGGTGGCGAGGTATGTAGTCGTTAAAAATGATTATGTTGCTTATACGGGTCGCTGAAAGAATGTGTAAATTGTGTAACGACCCTAGTCGCTTATATCATTAATAGATCTTCGTCTATTTAGCTTTAGAGACACATACCGCCCACGCATATATAATTCATATGCCTACGTTTTATGAATTAGGGTCGCTTTAAAAAGTTTATATCGATACACAATTCTCAGGCTTTCTCAAAAGACAAAAGATAATAGGCTATAATCCCACTGCCTTGTGACAGGTTCCAGTACGCAATTGTCAGTATATAATTATGGCCATTCAAACTCGCGTTCGTTCTTCTTACATAACTCTTCGAATGTCCAGCCTTGAAATGACACTTATGTTGGTCCTTTTTCGATTTATTCACTGAGACCAATCCCTAAATTTTGGTCTGATACAATGTACGTCGTTGGAAAATTGGTGTCTCCCTTTGTAATGCAAATGAACATTCAGCACACCATGTTTGACGTCAGTGTTTGCTTTTGTATTTGACATTTTACTTTTCTACTTCGGTCGTCCCTCAAACCTAAATAACTGTACGTCATTCATTTAATGCGAATCTCCTAGTGAAAATTTCTTGAAGACTTTGCACTCACTAACAATTGATTCATAGTGCAACTGCTTTGAGGTTTTCCTCCTGTTACACCTTTCAAACCTTTTTACTGTCAATTTCCGCTTCAGCGCTAAATGGCCGTAGTACCACCAGTGTTTGGCATATGCCTAAAATCTATAAATCATCGGTCAAATCACGAGCTTAGGGCGTAAAATACTGATGATTTCAATGAACTCCATATCTGTTTGGAGCTTATCGAGGGCTGGCTTTGATAGCACCTTCTCAATTTTTTATATTCTGTTACTGAAAAAGAGTTATAATTATAAGTCGTTATTTTGACTTTCAGTGCAATGATATCAGTAATGAAAACAGTTGAGTTATTCCTATTTATTACTATTTCGAGAGCAGCTCCTTGCGTGGATTCGTAGACATGCTAATACCGTATTCATGTAAAACTACAGGCAAACTCGATTTCATACAGAAGATTTTCAAGTAACTGGAACTTTCGATGAGACGGGAGGCTATTTAATCAGTTCTGGTTTGAGCAATATCGAATTACCATGAATAATGATTACGTTCTTTGTATACTATGTTCGTTGATTTTAGTTCCTGAAATAACTTCCCATTGAAGGCGATTAAGATGTTCGAAATGTTATCTCTGTAACTGACGATTGCTGTCCTTAAAAAAAAAAAAAGATAATCGGCAGTCAGAGAAACATCCTAGTTTACACACACACACACGCTCACACACACACACACACACACACACACACACACACACACACTTCTAAGCATATTGAATGCAACATCAAATCCAAATGACTCTGAAATTTACTCTCTCATTCAATTACAGGTACATGAACATTCAAATATCTCACAAAAAATGTTGTGAGATATTTGAATGTTCATGTATCCGTAATTGAATGAAAGAATAAATTTCAGCGTCATTTGGATCTGATATTGCATTCAATTTGCTTAGAAGTCAGAGCACACATCATTACCAATCAGCCTTGTAGAGGGGTAGCGCCGACGTTGTACCACACGTGTGTACTGTAGGCATTACCCAAGGGTATTTACTTCGTCCCTTCGACCCCTAGCTACACCCACTTCTTTAGGCTTGCTTTACTTACTCTATTTTACTTATACTCTATTTTACTTACTTTACTTACTTTAGGCTTACTCTGTTCCTGCTTCCCCTCAACAACCTTGCTATACAAGTTTTCAAACTATTACTTTTAGATCCTTTATTTACTTAATCTCTTTATCTTGCTTTCCAGCCACACCAACCATCTCTTACCAGTCTTCAGCTCTGAAGGACCGAAAGTGACCGAGTGCTTGATTTGACAGCCTAAATCTCACAAAATCAGTGAAAAAAATAGCCAGTCACACTATGACAGTAACCTTTTTCAGAGCTTGGAAGTTAGCCGTCCTCAAGGACTTTTTTTATTATCCGTTTTAGATGGGGAGTTTTTTTTTTTTTTTGATGA
Source organism: Macrobrachium rosenbergii (assembly GCF_040412425.1). Lineage (NCBI taxonomy): Eukaryota > Metazoa > Arthropoda > Malacostraca > Decapoda > Palaemonidae > Macrobrachium > Macrobrachium rosenbergii. The sequence goes on along the minus strand of NC_089746.1, from coordinate 63,965,611 downwards.
AATTAACGTTGTCTTTCAAGTGGGAACCAGATCCGGAATCAAACAGAAGACACTGTAGTGATAGACATCTTGCCAGATTATAAGTAAAGAACCGATGTTTGCTCTACTCGGGAACATAGGGCCTAGAGTCTCTCTCTCTCTCTCTCTCTCTCTCTCTCTCTCTCTCTCTCTCTCTCTCTCTCTATATCTGTCTATATATATATATATATCTATATATATATATATATATATATATATATATATATATATATATATATATATATATATATATATAATGAAATCTACAGGTGACATTCGACATATCCATAGGAATACTGAAGCCACTGAGTAAGAGCTAATCCTTTGATTCCCATATACACTTACTTTTAAAATCCTTATTCAAATCCGAAAAAAAGTTAAAGAACGAAACTCTTTCCCATGCAAAGCCAGTGGAAAGATGGACGAGATTAATAAGGGAAATGGGAAAGGTAACAAAAACACCGTAAAAATCTTTAATGGGTTTGTGAAGTGATTGCTCAGAGAACTGATTGTATGAAGGAGGTATGTAAATTTTGAATGTTAATAAAAAAAAAAAAAATACTTTTCTGATGAAAAGTATGAGTGAGATTTGGTAAAACTCGGAGGAATTGGGGAAACAGATATTTGCTGGAGAAAAATGTGAAATGGACATGGAAAAAGGATTTGCTATGGACGTAAATACTTGTAGCGGCGTTGGCGTTGCCGTGGAATGGCCATATTATTGCCCAACGTCCTGGGAAAAAAAGCATAAAAAAAAAATTCGGGTAGCTAAAAGTGCAAGATGTAACAGGAAACAGTATCAACAATACAAAACCTAATCTTACAACGTATATCTTAAAAGTATGTCATATATAGGCACACCGGGAATTGGCTCTTTGTTCGAGTTTTCGTCTTAATGTTTTTTTACAGGCGAGCAAAGAAGGGATAAAACTGTTCGTTTACACTTCAGTCATCCTTTACATTTTCTCTAGTTAACCATTCCCGGAAGATGAGCAACTAACATCAAGTGTTTTCCCGTAAATTTAGAACTACTATCGCAGATGCCTTGATGCGATTTTTTGTGGTAGAAACAATTGTTAAATGCAGGAAATCAAGAGGCAAAACAACAAATTAAAGAGTAGTTTTGTATTAAAAACAGGAGAATGGCAGAGGAGAGAGAGAGACAAAAAATAGAAAACGTGAACGTTTTAGATGTAGGAATGATAAAAATAAGGAATGAGAATTAAAGTGAGAACGCACACTGTCTTTGTTAACTAAGAAGTGAATTAGTTACCCGGTAAAAAAAAAAAAATAGGAAGCGATGAACGAATGTGGAGACATTTAGCTAAATGGCGTCTGTGTAAGACTTGACTTACTTTATGTATGAATACTTGCAAGGACAACAACTTTGTGAGCCATATCAAAATTGCTATTTAGGGTTACAATACAAGTCGAGTGATTAGAAACAGAACGATCAAAATCGAGAGTTTATTTTTTTGTTTACCAAAACTCCACTCTACAAAAATGATTCAGTTAAAACATGAAGGGAAGTACATGTTTGCTGAATGAAAATTGCATTAGAGTTTCCAGGTAACATTCAACCTCTCTTTGGTTTCCTGGTTTTCTGCCCTCTGTGGCTCTAGTGAGAGCATAAGTTGAGTAGGAACGAAAGGAACAGCTTGTTAAGGGGGCCTGTAGAAGGTTTCTGGGTAAACAGTTTATTCTGCCGCTTTATTTTTTAGTCTCTTTGTATTGATATGTATATATTTATATATTATATATATACATATATACATATATATATATATATATATATATATATATATATATATATATATATATATATATATCTGGGGTTGAGTGTAGAGTACAAACAAGATACAAGATATGAGCTGCTAACACACACACACACACACACACACACACACACACACACACACACACACATATATATATATATATATATATATATATATATATATATATATATATATATATATATATATATATATATATATATATTAATTAATCGACTTTGAATACCCTGTGCAGAAGCTTTCCAAGCAACAGCTATTTCATACACTTAACACTGATAGATGACCATTAACACCTCAGATCCTTGTATATACAATTTACCATTCACCTCCATGTTACACATAGTGTCCTGTTGCTCCCTTCAGGTAAAAGCCCTTCCATCCTAAATCATCCTTCATTCCATTTATCCAGTTAGGTCTACCTGTCTTCAAAACCATACACTATTTCTCCAATTCACTGGTCTTCATTCTCTCCACATGAACAGGCCACCTCAAAAGTGAAGTCATTCTGGTCACTTCCTCAAATTCGTACATTTCTAACACTTTCTACTCTTCTCATCCATATATACTGTATACATATACACACACCTTAAAAAACATACATCTCAGCAACTTCAACATTTTCCCTCTAATTCACATTCATTATCAAAACTCCACTTCCATATACGTTAACTCAACAATCCCTTTTTTATATTCTAACTTTGCCTCTCTCCTTCTTTTGTTCTCGTTTCATTTAATTTTCTTACACCTTGCCATATTCCTTACTTCGCCTGTTCTATGACACAGCCCTCAACAATTGCATATGCTCTGAAATCCCTATATAAGTAAATCGCCTCCATTTTTCCATTCTCCATGTCAAAATTGATTGCTCCATATTACTCATATTCTCTTTAAACGCAATCCTTTTCCAGTCACTTTCAAATTCTTTCACTAGGTCTTCAGTTACTCTTCTCTGTCAACAGGTAAATGTAAACGTTTGTTAATAATGTAAATACTGTTGTTGAATTTATTGTCTTTGCTTATTGTTCTGTTGAGTTTTACTGTGTTGCTCTTGTTATGAGTCTATTTATTATTTTTGGTACTGATTTTATGTTGTTAATTTTAAATCATTTGGGAGACTTTGATCTGAACCCTGGGCCTGCTACTCAATACTGTAAAAAATATTGCAGAACATTTTATTCAAATACTCGAAGCATTAGGTCAAATTTTTTTTGATCCCCAGAGTTGTGCCCATTCTGTAAACCAATAAACAAACATTAAACCCCAAAAATAGTTTATTCTTACAACCACAACTTGGAAAATATGATTTAAAGGTCGCCGGACAAATGGTCCCAGACACTAATCATGTTAAATATTGTGCGAGGCTTAAAGAGACTTAACATGCTTTTTCCACCGAGTCGATATTTTCCAATAACCGCTGACAGGAATATAAAATGATCAAAGTGCGACTTAAAAAACTAGCCTCTATTAACAAATGAAACTATAAGTTGCCTTCATTATATGATACTGCGTTACTTACTTCACTCCAAGTAATACAAAAACATTTAGGTGTAAACTCCAATATGAATAATTGTCAATGAGCGAATTTATGAAACGAAAGACTCAAGAAACACGAAGTGCTTAGTTCGAACAATCATTCAAATGCAGTTGTTTTCTTTCCGTAAGAGGATTTCAGTTCTAAGCTGGTCCGATTTTTTTTTTATCTCAGCTGGGAGGAATGAGTATCAATTTAATTTTCTCAACTGTGCAGTGTTTGTTTTTCCTTTCTTTGATTAGAGCTGCAACAGTGCTTTGTGTAAATTAATTAATCAGTCACCCACAGTAGTAACACTACTCCGCCGCACATAAACGAGACTACAGTCTTGAAAGAATTTGAAAAGATCAGTTGTAGTTACTCAAACAATGTTTCATAGAGGTGTACGGGTCGTACCTGTCACATGAAATCAAGAAACCAGAGTCAGTAGAAATGAGTTTTCTTTGCTCCCTGCAGGGATAAGTCTAGACTGATCTTCAACTGCAAATTGAGCAACGTCCAGGTGTAAATGTCTTCAGTACTAATAGACCATTACGGCATTATTCAGGCTGTATTAATGATGGCTCTAGTAATGCCCACACAGTCATATTCCTTTTGCAATTTGCAAATAAAATATCTGGAATTCTTTGCAGCTTATGACTGTAGCAGTACGAGTACTCTCTGAAAGTTTTATAACCTATATGATCGTTTAGGCAGTGACTGTGTTGTGCATTCAGCACAAATATGAAGAGCATAAACTGCTCTAAAAAGTAATGGGCTGTCTTCTAAACATAAAAGAATAAAATCACTGTCTTCTTAAACATAACAGGAGTTACCAAATCAGGGCTGTCCAGAGGGAGTTACCAAATTAGGGCTGTCTTCTTAAACGTAACAGAGGGAGTTACCAGACGGAGTTACCAGATCAGGGCTGTCTTCTTAAACATAACAGAGGGAGTTACCAAATCGGGGCTGTCTTCTTAAACGTAACAGAGGGAGTTACCAGATCAGGGCTGTCTTCTTAAACATAACAGAGGGAGTTACCAAATCAGGGCTGTCTTCTTAAACATCACAGAGGTGAATCTATGTCAACCTGATTATCATGAATTCATCTTGAACGTTTTTAATATTTTCTTTTTCATAGGCGCATCAACCGGGGGCGAAAAAAAAAAATACCGTTTATCCAATTGTGATGGAAAGCCCTTTCATTCCATTAGGATGAATTCACCAAACGTCCCGGATTCATTTGGCTTCCATCCCACTCGCAATGCTGTAACCATTTGAGGAAGACCTGGCATGTGTCCAGCAAATACGCCTCTGTACATCCAGTAAAAGTTACAGTGACAGACATTGTTTAAACGCTGCGCTCCAAATATCCGCTTTCTTCTTCCCGTTTCATTAGTGTTAGCCTACTTTTCAAATCGGGGTTGTGTTGTTGTGCTGGAAGTTCGCTGGAAGTCTGTTTCAGCTTTTTAGAATTTGTGTTCTGTGACGCATGAGGAGACGGAGGTGGAAAGATTGAAAGACGCGTGTGAATGCTTGCGTAGTGACGTACTTTCATAAATATCCTTTTGTTTTCATTACTTACCATGCATTAGAAAGATAGTCTGACAGACAGAATCGTCGGTTCTTTCATATTTTCTGGTAAATTTCGCAGTTATCAATTTTTGATATGCAGGAAATCGCTGCAAAAGTCAATTCTGTTGTTTGTCTTGAAAAAGTTTATATATTTTTTTTGTAGAACACCAAGGGAATATCTATAAAAATATAATTTGATTTTATTATTGATGGGTAAAGATATTAACCTTACCAGAATGATATGATCAATAGGTCGTACATGTTATGACTTCTCTTGCAGTCGTTCCGAAGAGATATTCTTTTAAAAGACAGCAAAGGAAATGAACACATATGACAGGCGTCCAATAAGACGAAGTTTTGGGACGCTGATGCCTCCATGACCTGAAATGGACAAGGGGGTGGATTATAAAATGAGATACGATTGGTCATAACATGCCACAATTTTTGGTTTTATATGACTTAAAAACTTCTTCCCTCACAGTACTCATCACAAATCCTCTGAAACTGAGGTAAAACAAGATATTATTCGCAGGGCGTCTTGCATCGAAAGAGACGCAATACCAATACAAAGTACTTTCTATCTGTTGTTGGTGAAATGTAAGTCGCTTGTGTGAGAACCAACAGCATAATAAAAATATTAATATTTTAGACCGAGCTGTCTGAAATTATGTAATTCAGTTTACCAAAATTATGATTCACACTGTGATTCCAAGGTAATCGATTTGGTTGTCGTTTTTTAAACTTCGTTTCAACACCATCATTCCATTTTCATCTCATGTATTAATGGCTGTTGACTCATCCTAAAGTATGCAAGTATATATATATATATATATATATATATATATATATATATATATATATATATATATATATATATATATATATATATATATACATGTATATATTTATACATACATGAATATTAATATCGTTTTCCATGAATTACTATTCATCGCACCTCTACCTACTGGACAATCATCAATAAATATGTATTTCCTCAGTAATTCTAGATTCACCAAACTCGTAGAAAAACAGTCTTCATTTCATCTGCTTTCCATCTGCTTACCAAGTGTATATCTAATAAAAATTGAAGGTTGCCGCCGCTAATTTTCTCGCACGCCTATCTTTTGCAGGCTTTGCAGCTTTGGATGTTGGATGCCATGATCCACCTTGGATGGTCTGGAAGTCTGGCTTTCCCCCAATAGCTTATTTCTTAAACATATTTGATCTCGAGGAAAGTTTCCATGTTTTCCTCTCCTAAAATACAACGAAAGAACTATAATTTTTTTCCGTGGAATATAGCCACATGTATGATTATGCAGTATAATGCAACTAGTATTCTGTTCAGCGCAGCAAGTGAATCTTATTAAAAGGATATGAGAATAAACTCTAATTGAGAAATACAGTAAACTTATGATATCAGCAGTTACACATTTAAGGAGGCCAATCATCTTTACCATTAATTGTTATCATGTGAAAAGCTTCTCCACAAAATTGATTTATAAATGTCTAAGTTAATCGAAAAAAAAAACAATCATAATCATAAAACAAGGATCAGTTATCAATTATCAGTAGCATTAAATTTGCTCTGACAACAGGATTAAATCTCCTCAGACAACAGCATTAAATTTGCTCAGGCAACAGCTTTAAATTTGCTCAGACAACAGCTTTAAATCTGCTCAGACAACAACATTAAATTTTCTCAGACAACAGGTTTAAATTTGCTCAGACAACAGCATTAAATTTGCTCAGACAACAGCATTAAATTTGCTCAGACAACAGCTTTAAATCTGCTCAGAGAACAGAACAGAGAACAGCATTAAATTTTCTCAGACAACAGCATTAAATTCGCTCAGACAACAGCAATAAACTTGCTCAGACAACAGCAATAAATTTGCTCAGACAACAGCATTAAATTTGCTCAGACAACATCATTAAATTTGCTCAGACAACAGCAGTTGTATGTAGCTGATAAAATGAGGACCTCGACACGCATTGAACGAAAAAAAATGAGAATAAAAATTTAACATTAGTGAGGAATACCCAGTGAAAAACATGGCTCTATTTTTATTCTGGTTTAGGCGAAAGCAACATTACAGAACGTCGAAACGACCCAAACGAACGCGAGCTGAGGCAAAACATGAAAGACCCATCGACCGAAATTTCACAGATGAAAAATAAAGAATGGAGCGGGAAACCACCACGGCTTCCCCTCCTTGTCAATTTTCTGTATAGATGAAATTAATGGAGACCAAAATCCCTTGTGCTGTAATAGAAAGGGAAATGATTTGAATGAAATATGTTGGATGCTTTTTCCATTCCGCCTTTTGTGAGCGAGGAGGTTTCACATTAAAAGTATTGAATGGGAAATATGTTGGGCAATTATATAATCACGAGAGAGAGAGAGAGAGAGAGAGAGAGAGAGAGAGGAGAGAGAGAGAGGGGGTGGGGTGGGGGGCCAGGTTAGAACGTTCTCTAATTAGCAATAGCTGGAGTTAAATTAAACGTAAGGTAATGGGCGGAACAGATAAAGGGGGGCAAGAGAAAGCCCGGGGGGAGGGAGGGGAGAGGGGGGGAATGTGCCCCGTCGGGATTGAGTTCAGGAGCAGAAATGGAGCAGAAGCCTTATTGGAATCCCATTGAATGAGAGGGAAAGGATTTATAAGTCACCCTTTCAGTCACTGGGAAGAACGTAATTGGAATTCGATGGTTTATACAGCAGTCGGAGAGCGAGTAGCACAAATCCCACGCGCGTTCTATTCCGCCAGACCGAAACGTTTCTTCTATCGAAAACAATTTAATCATCCTATAAAAATATCAAGAAAGGAAGATGAAACCGGAAGATCTGCCGAGGAGACGAAGAGATTCCATACATGGGGGCTTACATAAAGCCTGGAGGTATGCAAAAAAAAAAAAAAAAATTGGTGTTGCGTAACCGTCTTTTTTTATTATTTTTTTAATTTATTTTTTTATCAATTACTCTGAGGAAAAAAAGTGTAAAATGTCCTGCCCCATATATCGCAACGAATCACAAGAAGATGCAAGGAACTGCCGCAGTAATAAAGAATATTTAGAAATTTCCCCATTCACCTAGAATAACAGTACATCAGCACTTGCTGTTATCTGATATATTATTAGAGACGTTGAACACCTGAAAAACCCCCAACACTTTAGTTCCGTTGTAAATCTCGTAACTTAGGGTTCTCCTTTCCTGCATTGCAATGGGAAATCTGTTCCTCGTTGTACATGATGATCTTTTGCCGGTTCGGCCTTCTGCATTTTCAACAGTTTCATTATTCTTTTTATTGTAAACTTACTCCTCATACTTCTCTCCGAACATTCTATAAGACATTTCATTATGTCCTGCATGTCAAGTTTTTATAGTTTGGAATTGGCAACAGCGGTTGATCTGTGCAAGCTAAAAATGAACTGAAGACGACCATATAGTTATCACCTTTTTATTATTGTTACACAGTATCTTACATCTATCCGTTCTAGTGGATACTGTATAGTATTAAAAGCCTCATAAGATATCTGCATTTTCCCAGCTACCATAGGCTAGTCTATTACCCTCCAACCTTTTTTCGCAAATTAATTGTTTCCTACTTGATAATTAACTTTTATCCTCTCTGTCAGTTTCTCGATTCTACTTAGGTTGTTGACTGCATCTTTCTCCAGTCACTGAGGACTATTAATGTCTACCAATTATTTTCCTATGGTGAATTCACAGGCATTTTCATTCGTAAAACCTGGTGTTACCATGCTAGTATGCAAACATAATATCAGAACATGTGGTTGATACTCTCCCTGCTAAAAGGGAAGTACATGATTATTTCAGATAACTGTGAAACATTGTCCGCTTCCTGAACTTTAGGCTAGATTTAGTACTTTTCCAATTCCAATCTTCATCTTGCGCTTCCATACTGCACTGTACTGTACGTTAACTAGTTAAGAACTAAAACAATGCATTAATCTCACTTGAGGGACTAGAGGTCAAAACATACTTAGCAGTTTATCATGATTATAAAGGAACAAGTGACTACAATGACTTCGTTATGATGTAGCCTAATTGTTCAAAAGAAAAACATAGGACACCTATAAATGGATTTTTTTTTTACTTCAAGTTTGCACTTCAACTCTCCTTGATGTTGTAAGGGAAGGCAAATAGATTATGTAATAACTACAAATTTTGGGGATAATTTAAAGAATATGGTTTTTGTAAGTTAAGTAAGTTTTACCTTGAGAGCGTTAAATTTTTTATATCTCAAAATCGATAAAATTTGATATATATATATATATATATATATATATATATATATATATATATATATTATATATATATATATATATATATATATATATATATATATATATACTCGTATATATGTATATGATTATAATCATATACATATAGCATACGGGTAGCATACGGCATCAATTGGCAAAACAACGCAATGACGAATTTATTTCTAATTACAGAATGTACTACGGTGATCCAACCTCTTTAATGTGCCGTCACCCCCTCGAAACACGCATCACGTATGCACACACGCTCGCTATTTGTTGCTAACCGTTTTATTCACAAAAAGCTGACGAGAAAGATTTCCCCTTTCCTCTGTACACGTCAGCTCCCACCCCCGAGTTTGACAGCTGCACTTATCAGTTGTCATATTGTGAGAGGCAAACACACCCTTCAATTAGCGGTTTGTGACTCGAGGACTTTGAAGAAAAAGGACCGGGATTCTTTATGACCCGTCATGTGGACTTTCATGCGTGCAGATGCGCTTTGAGGTGTTGTGTTCTCTCTCTCTCTCTCTCTCTCTCTCTCTCTCTCTCTCTCTCTCTCTCTCTCTCTCTCTTCAGGGCTTTATGAATTACAATCTTAACTACAAGTCTTGGAAAGAATTACTCTTCTTTCTTTTTCGATTATACAAATGTTGACATGTGAATGTAAAAAAAAATAATGCTGAATTACAATTTCCATACCGTCTTATGTATCATTTTTAAGATAAGGATGGAAACGTAAAGAAAAAACTACGATCATGGTCAGATTCAGTAACATAAATATTATTATCTAGGTGAGACCAAGAGCATCATGCAGTCACCATAGGTTGTAACTGATATTTGAGGGTTTATAAAATGCTTTGTGGAACGACTATTTCGTTAGCTGCGTTTTTCCCTTGTGTCCACTTCTTCCGTGCGTACTTCACACAAAGCTGGGCCACTCATTTCACCTTCATTACGGCGCTGGATAATCCTGATGGGTTCCGGCGCTTGGTCTTCGAGACCTAAATATCACAATCAATCAATCAGTCAATCTTAATTCCACATTATCTGGTTCGTCTAAGCTCACATTAGTAAACCGAGAATGTCACAGTATGCCATGCATACAGCTAAAAGAGTTTGCTTTTGCATGAGAGTTTTTAAACGTGGTAGTACGAACACAGTGGGAAGATTTGTCCCTGTCTCTCGTACACCCAAATTTACATAATTACCAGAAAAAGATGGATGCAATACACGAATCAATTTCAGGCTATTCCTAACATTTCCAAATGTACAGGTTACTTAACGCTACGTTCGGAATTAAGCCAGTCTTTTATCAGGACTAGCTCTTCGTGTCCAGGCTGCGTAATTTCGAAAAAGTATATCAAAATCAATCAGTTTCCGAAACGGACAATGGTAAGCATTGGTGGACTGATTAATGGGTTGACAGGATATCGGGTAACTTTTGCAAGACGATGTTACGATGGTAGAAATTTACACTAAAGTCTAATCTACTTTTGGTTCGGAAAAGGTGAGGCGAATGGAAATCAATACAGCGCTGGTATAGGCTGTCTACATCTGGTGTCAAACATATTTACAGATACAGTATATATATATATATATATATATATATATATATATATATATATATATATATATATATATATATATATATATATATATATATATATAGAGAGAGAGAGAGAGAGAGAGAGAGAGAGAGAGAGAGAGAGAGAGAGAGCCTAGTTATAGGATTGCTTATTTCTTCCAACAAGAAGCGAGTCTAAACAAGTTATTTGCAATGAAAAAATCAAGAATTATCATTATTTTGCTTTGCGCGATTACAAACCATTAAATTACATTGATTTCCGATAGTCAGTATCCCATAAATTCAACATCATATTCAAATAAACACACAAACACATATCACTGGTGCATTTTACCTCCTACGTATTGACAAAGAGGGTTTGCAGCTTTCCCTGTTAACTGTTACTGATCTTTTGGCAGTCGTCAGGGAAGTGGAAACAGAAACCCCTCTAAAACCCTAAAGGAAAAAAGAAAAAAGAAAAAAATGGCAGAAAGCACTTAAGCTATTTCTGCAGCTGTCTCATCGTGTTATCAAAAGTTCACTCGAACTTAGCGATGGAGCTGAAACGAGAAGCGAAAAGGATACGGATCTCTGGTAACGGAGTTTTCTTCGATGTTTCATGCTGAAGTGGGGTGTACATATATATATATATATATATATATATATATATATATATATATATATATATATATATATATATATATATATATATATATATATATATATACAGTAAATCCTTGGCATATGAGTTCCTCGTTGGACGAGTTGGTAGAGTTCTCGGGTAGCGCTCTGCTAGGCCTGAGTTCGAGTCTCCGGCCGGCCAGTGAAGAATCAGAGGAATCTATTTCTGGGGATAGAAATTCATTGTTAGTCATAATGTGGTTCGGATTCCACAATGAGCTGTAGGTCCCATTGCTAGGTAACCAGTTGGCTCTTAGCCACGTAAAATAAATCTAATCCTTCGGGCCAGCCCTAGGAGAGCTGTTAATCAGCTCAGTGGTCTGGTCAAACACTGGAACTTTATTATTACTAGTATTGTATATTTGTTCTGGGGATTTTCGAATCTTGCTGCATGTTTAGCCTCGTTCAAATCTTTGGCAGCCACTATAACTATTCTGTGGGCTTTTACCCATAACCCGACGTGGGTAAACGCCCAAAATTTACAAGATTTAGAGTAAGTTACCCACTGTTCTAAAGCTTTTGTCTTTTCCAGGATGTTTCTGGTGCGAGTTTGGTTTGAGTTCCTGCTCTAACGGTGAAGCTGCACGCAGGATAAAGCTGCTCTCTAGCAACAGGTATGTAGGAGGTTTTTTTTTTCCACTAATTTTAGTTTGAAGTATTTTTTTGTCGTTAATTTTCTTTTCAATGTACAGTACCAAGAGCGCCGTTAAATGTATTGGGAGCAAAAATTTATGTAAATTACGTAATTTTACTACTATGTAAAAGTGTTTAATTAGAAGGTAAAACTAATATCAAATTGTTTTATGGAGCTAATACAAAGAAATGATTTCCATTCACTGGTGTGAAAATTTTATAATTTGATGGTCAGCTCTACACTTCCATGGACAAAGGTCTTAAGCTACGTGGCTAAATATAGGATTTAACGCAAACGAAAACAATTTTACGTTAGTTTACAAAAAAAAAAAATAAAATAAAAATGAAATACGTAAAGCTAAATTCTTGTTAAGGTACTGCGCGACGTTTTTAATGGGGATGCGGCGGCGGGGGTGGAGAATGTCAGGTCGTTTGGCAAACAAATCTGGTTGACCACAGAAAGTTTTGAGATGCAAAGTTTCTTTTACCAAAAAACATTTAATAATTTGTTTTAACGATTTCCGTTTAATAGGTCACTTGGATTCTGAATGACCTCATAGGTCCCAGGGCTTTGCTTTATGCCTAAATTTCATATTCCATTCAATTCATTACGTCACTAGTATAGGGTAATGACCATTCACCTTCACAACTATCCATGAAACCCCTGTAAGGTGGCAGTGTCGTCAGTGCACCTCATGCGGTACACTGTAGGCATGACTTAAGGCTCTTTCCAGCGTCCCTTCGTCCCGCAGCTGCAACCCCCTTCATTCCATTCACTGTACCTCCGTTCATATTCTCTTTCTTCCATCTTACTTTCCACCCTCTCCCAACAGTTGTTTCCTAACGCAACTGCTTTGAGGTTTTCCTCCTCTTACACCTTTCAAACCTTCTTACTGACTGTCAGTTTCCGTTTCAGCGCTGAATGACCTCATAGGTCCCAGGGCATGGCCTTTGACTTAAATTCTGTTATCTTATCTATGGCATTTAAGGCGGAATTTGAGGCCTTGTCCGGCTGCGTTGGTCATTCAGCCGGTTCCATCGCCCTTGGCATAATTGTTATGCCCACACTTGCTTGTAGGTGAACTGAGTTGTTGTCTTGTTGGGCAGTAGCAAAAAAAAAAAAATAAATAAATAAATAAATAAATAAATAAATAAATAAAAATAAAAAACGTTGATGTGTAAAACATCATGAACAGACCGCATAAAATTTTAGCCTGTGTAAACAATGTTTTATAAAATAAGTATTGGGAAGACTTGTGAAAAATACTATATATATATATATATATATATATATATATATATATATATATATATATATATGTGTGTGTGTGTGTGTGTGTGTGTGTGTGTGTGCGTGTGTGTGTGTGTGGTGTGCGTATGTTTATAATTATGTATTTACGCATTAACATGTGTACATAACGTGTATGTCTGTGTATATACTAGTGAATATATGTATATATATATATATATATATATATATATATATATATATATATATATATATATATATATATATATATGGCATTTATTATATGTTAAAATGCATATTGTATTACTAAGCTCGTCACTTTTTTTCCATTTTATTTGCATGAGCAATTGTGGCTGACATATCCTGAAGTTTTTATCAGGTAAAAATGCGTTATCAGTCCCATAAAAATAAAGTCTTTTTATTTCAGTAATTCTGCATCTTCGAAAATGGCAAACCCAGATCCTTTTTTATGGAGGAAGTAAGTTGACTAAGTCTCGATTCATACAAAAAAAAAAAAAAAAAAAAGCAGTCATTGTCATGGAACAAAATGCTTGAATTTTCTCTTCCTTACCGGAGAAGGTCATTTGTGTTCAACTGGAGTCTTGGTTAGAGACAGAACTTCCTGATCCTTTTGCACTCGTGATTTTCACGGGATTTTGTCAATTCAGACAGCGTTTTTTTTTTTTATCGTTTATTTCAAGATTTTGTTTCATTTTCTTTGCAAGGAACCAACTAAAGGAGTTAACTTCCAAGACCTGAGGTTATGAACTCTTGGGTATTTTGACGAAAGAAATTAACATTTATATTATTCTAATGTCGTTTTATGAATAGCGATTGCATTTAGTTACTGATGCTGTATTTTACCTTTTCACTCATGGGTTAACGTTTAAAGACAGTTTTGTCTCCATTTTAATTCATATGTCGAAATTCTCGTCACATTATTTTTGTTTGCAGGAGAATTCAGATTCTAGATAACTTGTTTTTTAGAGTAATTTACTGTTGTAATAACCTTGATAGAAAAATTAAGGAAATAGTAACCATATTTCTATGTACACCTATGCCATTTATTGCTATTTTAGAGATTCAGATATAACAGATATGTCAAACTTATCGTTGGCTATATTCAATGACTGTAGATTGATTCGTAATTAAAGTTGTCGGAAACTGACGAAGCATTATGGGAAAGCTGAAAGAGATTACCAGTGCATCTTTTCCATTATTTATATGTGCATTAATCAAAAGGAAAAGATATAAAATCATAAGAGCGCATCGACGGATGCTCTCAAGTATTTCTGATCATTACATTGCTCAAGGGAAAGGTTGGTTTGTGTTGCACAGGACGGTTTGCAAGTAACAACTTTCTTTCCTCCCACCCCTCAGCCTCAACGTAGGAAATCAATAAATTCACTCAGAAAACTAGTAAAACCGAGCAGCAGTAGGCGAGAGAGATAGGCAGCGTCTCTTTTCTGTCTTCCGTGCAATACATTTATACTTAAGAACATATTGTAGTCCATCGCATTTAAATAACTTTCCTTTAACTTTACAGTTCTTTTGAGGGAACCTATAAACATTAGGGATGTTTAGAGGCATTCGGACTTTCAGTAAAGTATTGACTTTCTTATCAATTAACTTCAAGCAAATGAAAAGATAGATCTTAAACATTAGAGATGTTTAGAGGCATTTGGACTCTCAGTAAAGTATTAACTTTCGTATCAAGTAACTTCAGCAAATGAGAAAATAGATCTGAGATGTTTAGAGGCATTTGGACTTTCAGGAAAGTTATTTCTTCTCAAGTAACTTCAGCAAATGAGAAGATAGATCTTAAACATTAGAGATGTTTAGAGGCATTTGGACTCTCAGTAAAGTATTGACTTTCTTATCAAGTAACTTTAGCAAATGAGAAGATAGATCTTAAACATTAGAGATGTTTAGAGGCATTTGGACTTTCAGTAAAGTATTAACTTTCTTATCAAGTAACTTCAGCAAATGAGAAAATAGATCTTAAACATTAGAGATGTTTAGAGGCATTTGGACTTTCAGTAAAGTATTGACTTTCTTATCAGGTAACTTAAGCAAATGAGAAAATAGATCTTAAACATTAGAGATGTTTAGACTCACAGGCATTTGGACTTTCAAATGAGAAAGTATTGAAAACATTAGAGATGTTTAGAGGCTTTGGATCAAAAGTTAACTTAAAGCAAAATGAGAAAATAGATCTTAAACATTAGAGATGTTTAGATTTGCTCTCAGTAATTTGACTTTCTTATCAAGTAAATTCAGTGAGAAGATATTGACTTTCTTAGAGGCATTTGTAAGTAAAGTATTGACTTTCTTAAGCAAATGAGAAAATAAAAAACATTAAAAATGTTAGAGGCATTTATCTTGCTTTAACTTTCAGACCAAGTATGGACAAATGATCTAGTTCTTAAACATAATAACATTTGGACCTCAGCAGTAATTTGAACTGGAAATGAGAAAATAGATCAAACATTAGAGATGTTTAGATTTGGACTTATCATTTAAATACATTTCTTTGCTCAGTTATTCATGACAAAATGACAAACATTAGAGATGTTTAGAGGCATTTGATATACATTTTTATTTTTATCAAGTAACAAGCAAATGACGAAACGAAAACATAAAAACATTTGGACTTTCAGTACATATTCACTTTCATTATGAAAAATAATTAAACAAAGATGTTTAGCACATTTGGACTTTCAGTTACTTGACTATTTTCAATTAACTGTCAAATGAAAAAGATAATAAATGGATGTTTAATCGCATTTGGCCGTATGATTCTTTTTAAAGTAACTTAAGAAATGGCAAATTAGATCTTAAAAAGAGATGATTATCTTTGAAAATATTGACTTTCTTATCAAACAACTTAAGCAAATGTCAAAATAAAAATCTTAAAAATAAAACCGTGGACAAGATCTAGTTCGCGACCATTGTTTCTACACCTGCAAAATTTGACTGAACCTGTCAACGAATTATCATTTATCATTTAAATGACATTTCTTTTGCTCGGGCATTCTATTGATTGACAATGAGAGGCATTTTTTTTTATTTTTGTGGACTGCAAACTCACGAAACATTTTTAAAAACTTGACATATTCACAATGAACAAGAAATAATTAGAAAATGCACATCTCCTGTTACTTGATATTTTCTGCCTGTCTATGCAAACAGATAATAAATGGATATACAATCGCATGGCCGTATGATTCTTTTTAAAGCTAATGAATTGCAAATTAGAGAAAAATATATCTTGAAAATTTTCCGAAATGTCAAATACCAATAAAAGTGGGGGATTGTTTCACGAAATTTCTACTGAACCTATTAACGAGATTTCCAAGTCGATGACAGTTTCCGCAGAGTAAATTCTATTGATTGAAAATGGATTTTTATTCACGTGGATATCATTTTTATTGCTTGTAACGATACAATGAACAAGAAATATACAATATTCACACATACATCCACACACACACATATATATATATATATATATATATATATATATATATATATATATATATATATATATATATATATATATATATATATATATTATCTATCTATCTGTTATCTATCTATCTATCTATCTATCTATCTATCTATCTATCAATCTATCATATCTATCTATCTATATCTATACATATGGATATAAATATATTATATATATATATATGATATATATATATATATATATATATATACCATTGAAAATTATTTATATGAAATTATTTCTATTCATGTTAGCTAAGAAGCAACCATTGGTTATTTAGATCAAGGTATCATCAGTGGACCGATGTAACTTCCATGGATATAAAAGATTTAGTTACAATTGAAATAGGGTTAGTGCACGAACCTACCATTGAAAATTATTTAGTGAAATTAGCTTCATATTAGACACGCCAGGTTTCAGAGTAATATGTGCAAAGGACAGATATCAGATTGGTGATCTAGAGAAAGAACGTTTAGTATCATATAAAATATATATATATATATATATATATATATATATATATATATATATATATATATATATATATATATATATATATATATATATATATATTTTCATGTATATATTTTGAAGTACAGCATTTACACATAGCATGTAAAAGAAGTGTTGCAAATGTGGAACATAAGTATATCATACGTTAACAGTCAACTGCAAGGATCACTTGTGTCACTGACAAAAAGCTCAGACTCAGCATCCAAGAAATTTGTATATTTTTTCTACTTTTTCCACAAAATTCAACCCAGAAAATGTAGTGCTTAAAGATTTAGTAATTTTTTTTTTATTAAACTGGAAGCATTTTCAATTTATTATGTAAAACTGGCACTTAGCTGGAAATGATTCAAAACAATTCCGCAACGAAAGGGTTAATTGGAATTTTGCCCATAAAGCTACAACCTTGTAAACTGTAATGTGTTGCAACAAATAAATCATGGAAAGTTGCAAATGCAGTCATATTTGCAATTGGACAGAGCACCTACTTTGGGAGGGGAAAATTGACACATATAACACAGAAACTTTCTACAAAATATCTTAGGCAAGTCTATTAAAATTGAATACTACTGTTGTGGTTGCAAGCGATGCAGAAGGCGTCAAAGTACTAATGATTTGTGAGCATTAATGCAATGTACCTCCAGGGAGAAAATACTGTTGAGCCCAACAGAAATCACAGATGCCAGGCCAGTGCATTTCATCAAGATTGTGACCGTAACTTTAACAACAAGTATAGCATGAAATTGTTGCCTTACAAAGTGTCGATGGCTTGGAATACAAACATAATGTATTGCAATGCAGAGGAGAGCATAGTGAAAGGTTTTTGAAGCTTGATGTTATGACATTTAGTGACCTTAAAATAAAACTATACCTACAAAAAGAAAATAACAATCTATAATCTTAACATTATGATTTCCTAGTTTACTTGAAGCTTAAAAAGTAACAGGTTACTTATTTTTGTAGAACATTC
Organism: Macrobrachium rosenbergii; assembly: GCF_040412425.1. Lineage (NCBI taxonomy): Eukaryota > Metazoa > Arthropoda > Malacostraca > Decapoda > Palaemonidae > Macrobrachium > Macrobrachium rosenbergii. Next base: position 63,947,307 of record NC_089746.1, on the reverse strand, counting down.
CTAGCACGTTTTCATACACCGTTAGAATAATTTACCTTTTAACAATGTACAAGGCTTATCTATTATTGTATAGCAACGTCAACGGCGGTAGGTGTAGCGCTGAAGTATTCACAGCGTTGGCTCATGAGGCGTAACTTTCCCAACAAGCTAATCAGAATTTTATTGGCCATCAGTCACAGCTGTTTGAAAAGCACGAAACCTTTTCTTGTTAAAGATTTTTATTGTAACTGGGACAGTATTTCTGCGTATTGTTCTGTGATTGCAGTGTACAGATTCTCAATCCAGGATAAATATACCTTTGTTTAACCAAACCACTGAGCTGATTGACAGCTCTCCTAGGGCTGGTCCGAAGGATTAGATTTATTTTACGCGGCTAAGAACCAATTGGCTACCTAGCAACGGGACCTACAGCTTATTGTGGAATCCGAACCACATTATAGCGAGAAATGAATTTCTATCACCAGAAATAAATTTCTCTAATCCTCATTGGCCGACTTGGAGAATTTTGGTATGGTAAAGGATAACGTTTCTGAGATGAAAATGAAAAAAAAAAAAATTATTTTCTCACATCTCGCACGCACACAAAGGGGAAAGCAAAAAATTGAATATCAGTAGGAACAATAAAAATCGGGTGCTTTAAATTATCCAGCAACAATCAGCATTTTAAGATTTATTAGAAATGTAATAGTATATATATATGTATATATAATATATATGCATATATAATATATATGTATATATAATATATATATATATATATATATATATATATATATATATATATATATATATATATATATATATGTATAATATTTATATATATACATATATACATATACATATGCATATATATACATACTAGCTGACCAACCTGGCACTGCCCGGGAAAACTCTGAATGACAACTGATAAACTCTCTCTCTCTCTCTCTCTCTCTCTCTCTCTCTCTCTCTCTCTCTCTCTCAACACCCCTCTACTCTCTTTCTCACTTCCTCTCTCTCCATCATTCTCTCTCTCACTCTCCACCTTTCATTTTAAGATAGTTGATTTAGTTACAGTGCCCAGCATTTTTGACATTTTATATTTCACCCCTTCCCACCCCCACCCCCAACCCCATTCCTATTGGGGTTGAACTTGGACTTGAAGGGCATCGGGAGTGTGACTATTCATCTCAGCGACCTCGAAAATTATGGATTAGACACTTAATATCTGTCGTTTTCTATTATTTTTACATGTCACCCCCTTCCCACCCCCACCCTTTTGGTGCTGGTATTCTTTGCCAGAGAGTAAGTCATATGTTTACCAAGTGTGGTTGAAATTGCCCAATGCGTTTCAGAGTTATGCTGGAACACACACACACATACATCCATATAAATATAAATATATGTACTGTATATAGATAGATAGATAGATAGATAAATATATTGTGTGTGATGCGTGTGCAGCTCGTTTGTATCAGTGGAGAAGCCGAGAAAGAGAAAATGAAGAGAAAAGTTCACGATGAAAAAATGTAAAAAATGCACTGGAAAGAGAAATACCCGGGACGCCGGTTATTTGGAATCCAATTAAAACTCTGACGGGAGACCTCACTTAAGAATAGAATAACATTGTTTCATTATATGTCTTGGGAGACACCTATTAAGCTAATCTGCTCTCTCTCTCTCTCTCTCTCTCTCTCTCTCTCTCTCTCTCTCTCTCTCTCTCTCTCTCTCTCTCTCTCTCTCCAGATCTGTTTGAAAAGAAAACGCTTTTCACCCAGAAATCACTCCGGAACAGACTGTTCATGATTTTTAAAGGCGCTTATCAAATGATGTGATGCATTAGACCTCAAACCACCCGACTATTGAAACCGCTACTGATGAATCTGTTCTTCTTAATATGATACTTGAAATGAGAGAAATCAGTAACTGCCAAACTGCAAATATAATATAACAGGGAGGAATAGGAGGCCACGGAAAATACACTAACAATATTCTGCATGCTCTGGCTTTAAACTTTTTCAGCAACGTGGCTTTCCTTTCCACTGGACAGTATGTGAAGGGCGTCCATGGCCGCCACAATTGGCAAGCGACGAAGGCCTGTGAGGAATTACAAATAAGAGGAAGACCTCATTGCTAGAGTTGGGTCACTGTTAGGTTTCAAAATCAATTTCAAAGAAACTCGGTTTAGCTCTTAAAGATATATCAAGTTGCAAGAATTTTTCAAATTGAAATTCCAGTGATTTTCATTTTTAGAGACGCTGCATGGTTGCAGCGTTGAAACACAATAACATCACAATGACTAATTGCTGAACACATTACAGTGGCATACCTTGATAAAAATTTGAAAGGTGGCATTCATGTCGACAATTCTTTTTGGCGTAATTGGTTCTGGAAGGAAAAATATAAACTTCTTTCTGGAAAAGAGGACACCATTATTTTTATTATTATTTATTATTATTATTATTATTATTATTATTATTATTATTATTATTATTTCAGTCCAGTAACAGACATAAAATGAATTTTATCTCAAAGTCTCCCAGCCAAAGGGACTAATATCGGGAAGGGGCAAAGCGTAAAATCATTAACTATTTAACCAGGTAATTAACTGTTGAAGATTTATTTCGCAGAGGATTGGTTTTCGTTCTGCAGTAGCATGCTTGAAAATTTATAACACTTAGCAGTGTTATTCTTGGCCGTCTGTTCAATATTGGTTAAAATCTCTTTTGCTCAAATTTCCCGTTTATTAGTAACTAAGAGCATGATACTTAACCATGAACACGGTTAGTATAAGTATTGTCAACGAATGACAGTTGTTTTAAATAAACAAAAATAGTGGAGTTAATCGCTTATATATTAAAAAAATAATGCTTAACATCCTTGTCTCTCAGCTAATTTATGATCAATATAGGCGTAAGAAAGCATCTGACATTGCAGAATAGAACTGAGGATATTTCTCTCAGAGTCCCTATGTAATTCAGAATCGATCTGCAATCCACTGGCTATTTATTCAAACCTTTCTATTAATTCATCATAAATGCTTGGATGCACTTGCTATAAAGACGCTTACATCCAAAAATTTATGATGAAAACCATATATTATATATATATATATATATATATATATATATATATATATATATATATATATATATATATATATATATATATTATATATATATATATATATATATATATATATATATATATATATATATATATATATATATATATATATATATATATATAATACTGCAAATATATGTGACATGAAAAATGCGAATGAAATCAGAAAGAAAATTGTTTCACGACATTACACGTACTCTCATAAATTAATTAACATAAGAATCATCTAGGCCTCGACTAATTTCTTTTAAATGTTAATGGTCCTCGAAGTTTATTTAACAAGTGTAATTACATTTGAATACCTAGTTAGTTACCGCAACCGGAAAGAATAATTACGACAAGCCCCTGCCTGCTGCGCTTGCAGCGTCATTTCGAAATTCTGTATATCTAAAGGGAAAGGCATTCATTACTGGAATTCAGTTTTAATACCTGAAAATCCTATTTCAGTGTCTATTCATTGCTAAAGGCTTTGTTCGGTAATCCCCAAATAAAGGTCGAATTAATTGCTCAGCAAACCCTACAAATACACATTTGTTCCCAGAGCTTTTAATCTTTCATATTTTTTTCTAACCACACACGTAATTAACGAGCAAAAATGTTCTTCAGTATGTTCGTTTGACGATGTAGAATGAGAAGAATAACGTTATGATTTATAAATGGTTATTTCTACAAACGTTAGTTTGTTGCGGGCCGCAATTCGTGGTGACCATATACATGTTAGACGTCCAATGAGATTTCATCTATTTCTCCTGCTGCCAACCGAACCACGTAAAAGATTTCTTGTTAATTTTTGTCATCTTCACATTGCTTACTATAGCAGATGTTAAATATTTGTGACGAGTATTACTTTACCATTAAAGAATGTAAATATTTGTGACAAGTATCACTGTTAAACATGGTAAATATTTGTGACAAGTATTACTTTACTATTAAAGAATTTAAATATTTGTGACAAGTATTACTATTAAAGAGTTTAAATATTTGTGACATGCACTCTTAGTAATAACAATGGTCCTCTGTCGTTCATTTATTTTATTTAACCTAATGAAAAAGAAATACTTTATTAAGAATTATATAAAGATGAAAAAGGGTGAACTACTAAGGATATGAAGAGAAATTCATGCCTATAACGATTATGACAATACGAGGGACAAATTTATTCCTCTCATTGTCCAGTAATCTTCAGATCATTGTACCGCAGCACATTTAGGGTGTTGAATAAGTGAGACGAGTTCATTACCCATGGCGAAGAGTTTAAGGACTGAACCTACTTATCTAAATATGTTATTCAATTCCCTGTTTGAAGGGAGTTTTAGCTCCTACTGGGGCTAATAGCATAATATATTATTTCGTGGTGCCGTTAGTGTTAAGCGCAAGAATGGTTGGGGTAAATTGCTGATGAATAACGTTACAGGTCTGCTCTAGACTTTTCCCATTTTTGCTATTACACACAGTTGAGTATTTGGCATAATCGTTCGTTATTTTTTATCAAAGTGGATATATTGCAAACAAGCGTTTCCGTTGTAATCGAAGCCCATGTCTGCAATTTCAATGGAAATTTGAATGTTCGTATCGCAAGGATGGATATCCCAACAATTCAGTATTTTTCAGTTATATAAGGAAAATAAATTTAACACTCTGCCATACGAATCAACAATACAATGCGGTTGTAACTTCATGAAGTTGAATAAAACTTCTTAATTAACTCGAGTCATATGACAGTATCTAAATCAGAAAGTAGTAACAGTTTTTATTTATTAATCGATTTATCGATATCTCGATAAATGGGTACCTTCACTGAAATTTATATAGCATGACTCGTATAATATCCACTGACGTAAAATTGTTTAGCAGCTTGAAAGATGAAGATGTGATGTATCAGGGTACCTCTATGGCGATATATTCTCGTATTGACAACCCCAGTTCCACTGTGGTGGTTACGGAAATTGGAGTGCATGGAAAGTTGAGTGCTCTAACTCTCTTTTATGAAGAAAAAATATGGATTTTGAAGTGGCAGGTAGACGTTGGTGGATGAATCATTTGCGCATTCGGAGTTGTTAAATTCAGAGACAAAACAGAGAATTGTTCAGGAAGTTGGTCCAGCTGAAAGGAGTGCTTAGTGACGAAGAGCTAACGGTGGATGATCTTTTATTGAAAAACAGAGACTGATTTGGAAATTTTAGGCAAATGGAGAACAGCGTGACCAGTAAAACTGAAAATTACGATGACCACTAAATAACGCGCACACGAAAATGCAATTGCAGTATAACTACTCATTAGAGATTTAGAATTTTAACCAATTTAGTGGGAGGATTAATTGGGCGTATGTTTCCATTATACATCTTTTCCCTTACGACTTGGTTTCTGTAGATGTCACATCCATCCGGTTCCAAGCGGGTCTTTCCGGGTGAAATTGCAGTTAAATGCCATTTCTTTCAACGGTTAGTCAACAATGGCTCTTATTCAGAGTTAGTTCGACTGGTGGAAGCAGGATTTAATGAAACCATACGTATTTACAGTTATTTATAAAAACAATCCTCCTGCATCCTTTCGAATGTTAATGATTTTCCCATTTTGTATTTTTTTTTTTTTTTTGCTTGTACTCTATGTTTGGGAGATGTTCGTTGTGTAGGGTAGAATTTAATAAGCTATAAATCAAAAAGAAAATTCCAGTTCCCATAAATCAATTTTTAGTACCATTCTGAGCTGATATTTCTCTCTCTCTCTCTCTCTCTCTCTCTCTCTCTCTCTCTCTCTCTCCAACAATTTAGCTATATACCAGTTCATTTCACAATGTGAGCCCCTTGTTCGTGAACCCCCTTTTCTGCTGAACTGAAATGTATCCTTAATGTAGACTAGATTTTCATAAAACATTAGTAACTGACCAGTAGGTTTACATTGTAAATATCGTGTTTCTCTTCAGGTTATACTAAAAAATTCACATTTACAGTAGATATCTTTATTTTATGAGAAATTCCATCATTTTAGCTTCAGATTGCCAGTAATAATTAGATATTAGGGATAATATAAAGGAATTTTATCCCGTAAGTATTTCCAACGAGGTATTTTCCGAATATTCAGATGAGCATTTGACCAACCAAAACATATAATATTTCCTCTTATTTTCTAATTTTGTAATCTAGTAAGTTCAATTTATATAACTTTCGATCCAAACTTCAGAAGGTACGCGGGAGAAAAATATTTTTGCACCAAATATTTCATCATTTGAATAACGAATCAAACAGATTTTTGCGTTCCATTAAAATTGGAAAGAATAAATCAGCAGAAAATCCTTATAACACTTCATAGAATATTAATTCTTTTCATTGTGTGGAAAAATATTTAGAATGTATTTGTCATAATAAAGGTGAATTTATCGGTTGTCATTCTTGGTAAGAAAAAAATTTGAATTAAGAGTTATTTATGCTCTAATAACTTAAACATTTCTATAGGACCAGAACCACACTGTTCATAAAATATTTGATCCGTAACTGTTAACAGCCCTGGAAGAGAGAGAGAGAGAGAGAGAGAGAGAGAGAGAGAGAGAGAGAGAGAGAGAGAGATGGTACATAAAAAGCATCGCATTTTCTAGCCGCTGGTGTTTCATCCACATGAAATTCCAACTCTCTCTCTCTCTCTCTCTCTCTCTCTCTCTCTCTCTCTCTCTCTCTCTCTCTCTCTCCATTGCACACACACACACACACACACACACACACACACACGAGCAGTAATGTAATGTGTAAAGGGCTTCTTCATAATTTAAGAAAGTCTTGGACATAATTGCCGTAGATTCATTGAAGCATGATTAAATGAATTGTATGAATTGTGTGAATGTATACATAAGCTGCCCTCTGTAGATGATAAGCTCTGAGAACTTTCAAAACAAATTGTATACAATTTTTTATTCTAATACACCTATGAAATATACATTTATTTACATAAATTAAGATCAAATCCACGAAGGAAAGGGAAACACTTTCCGTCGTGGATTTTATCTTTATTTATATATTCATCACGTTATATTTTCGCAGTTCCTCGGCTAGCACTCTGCTAGGCCCGAGTTCGAGTCTCCGGCCGGCCAGTGAAGAATTAAAGGAATTTATTTCTGGTGATATAAATTAATTTCTCGGTATAATGTGGTTCGGATTCCACAATGAGCTGTAGGTCCCGTTGCTAGGTAACCAATTGGTTCTTAGCCGCGTAAAATAAGTCTAATCCTTCTGGCCAGCCCTAGAAGAGCTGTTAATCATCTCAGTGGTCTGGTTAAACTAAGGTATACTTAACGTTTCCATATTTTCGTGATTCAGTTATACATTTATTTACACATAGAAAAATTGAGAAAGAATAACCATCCGGTGTGCTGAGATAAACTATAACACAGTGGGAAAAATATTTGCTTGGATAGTATTTTAATAAATGTTTTTCTCTTACATGTTGACTCTTGCCCCGGAAAAGATAGTCAACTGCCCCTCAGAGAGTATTAGGGATAAGCTGAATTAGGTTTCCATGGATTGCAAATTACCACGATAATTATGGTGCCGGAGGAGGCGACAAGCTTATGAACACCAGTTTTATGGTTTCCATCCCTCCCAGCTTCCCTTGTAAGAGGATTCACTCTCTGTCATTTTCAATTAATGTGTCACCTCCTGATCTTATTTATGTAAGCTTCTTAAAATGTCACTGGGATTTATAATACTCTCGGGACCTTAGGGAGGAAAAAAGGAAAGTTTAGAGGTTCCGTGCCGATGTAAATAAAGGAAAAAGTCTGTGTTTTGACATATAATATACACGCTTTTTCATTTCAGAGGTAAAAATACAAGAAAAAAATGGGCCAACTTTTCTTCGGCGCGATCGAGTTTTCCGTACAGCCGCTATAGTCGAGGCCGCCGAAAACGGATCTATCTTTCGGTGGTCTCCGTATAATGCTGTATGAGCCGCGGCCCATGAAACTTTAACCAAGTCCCGGTGATGGCCTGTCTTATACAGCTGGGAGAAGCACGATTATGGGTAACTTTCACCTTAAATAAAAGGAAAGCTACTAAGGCTAGAGGGCTGCAATTTGGTATATTTGATGACTGGAGGGTGGATGATCACCATACCAATTTGCAGCCCTCTAGCCTCAGTAGGTTTTAAGATCTGAGGGCGGACAGGATAAAGTGCGGACGAACAGACAAAGCCGGCACAATAGTTTTCTTTTACAGAAAACTAAAACGAACTTAGTGAAGGCTACCGAAGGAAACAAAATTAATTTTGATAATGAAAAACATCTGAATTTTAATTAATGTAGTAACTTGTTAAAAAATAAGGTGAAAAACAAATTCAGAGATTAAAGAAGAAGAAGAAGAAGAAGAAGAAGAAGAAGAAGAAGAAGAAGAAGAAGAAGAAGAAGAAGAAGAAGAAGAAGCAAATATCTCGAAATAAAAATTTTAAACCTTGGGTCAAGCGATAACCTCATATCGCGAATTCTCAAGAGTATTTTTGCTTCTGTGACCCAGTATCTCTGTGGTCAAATGATTTTGTATTAATTTGTTCCTGGTGTGCAATTAGTTCTAGATAGTGTGTTTTGATAAGAATTGTATATTCTCCCCTTTTATTGTTGTCGCTTTTTGAAGTTGACGAATTATACTTTTATACCGAGTCTAGCATAAAGGTGGGATCACAGAATGTTTGTGATCATCAATTGTTAGATAGTTTATGACAGGCTCATATGTATTTTTTTGTTACTTTATAGAAATAAACATAACGTAATCATCAAGTATGAATAAGAATAGCACATCATCATGTTTGCTTTGCTTTTTTGTTACATCTGTGTTTGTCCTGAAGTCTATCTGCTTAAAAGGCTGCAAGACAGGAGTATAGTAAAAAGGCTGGAATAATGAAAAAAATAGTGATGTATGAGTTGAAAAAGAGGGTAACTAATTTTCAAAATTTGATTTGTCCAGTCCTAGAACCTATTCCTTTTCTCTCTCTCTCTCTCTCTCTCTCTCTCTCTCTCTCTCTCTCTCTCTCTATTTTCAGCCTCCTCTTCCTCCGCTCCGTCTTCATTTTCTTCTTTCTTCTGTGCCCTCGAGGTCAAAAAACCTTTACGTGTGAGAGGTATGATAATGATTAAATAAATTAAGTCTCCCTTGTCCATTCACTCTTTTTCTGTTCACTGTACCCTGAACTTCACTCGACTATCCTGCCTATTCCTTTTTCTTCCCATGCATTCTCCATTTTTGTTCCATGTCTCCCTCGCACCCTCCCTCGCTTTTCCCACCTTTTATTTTTCGTGTCTTCATTTTCCAATATGTGCATCGCTTTCTCTTTTACCTAATTTTCTCCCTCCCTTTCTCTTCGCTGTCCTTTTGCTCCGTACGCTATACTCTCATTCATTTTTCGTTTGCTGTTACTGTGTTTTACTGTGTCTTTTTCTCGTGTATTCTTCTCAGCTCTCCATTTTTTTCTCTCTCTCTCGTTATTATCAGTTTGGAAGTTGCTTCAATTTTTCGTCTTCATTTCCCTTTGTTATTTTTCTGCCACGCCTCTCTCTCTCTCTCTCTCTCTCTCTCTCTCTCTCTCTCTCTCTCTCTCTCTCTCTCTCTCTCTCTCATTCCATTGCTCCAACTTTTCATCTTCATTTCCTTTATTTTTCTGTTATCTCTCTCTCTCTCTCTCTCTCTCTCTCTCTCTCTCTCTCTCTCTCTCTCTCTCTCATTCCATTGCTCCAATTTTTCGTCTTCATTTCCCTTAGTTATTTTTCTGCCTCACCTCTCTCTCTCTCTCTCTCTCTCTCTCTCTCTCTCTCTCTCTCTTCCATTCCATCTTCAGTCAATATTCCCTCTCGTGTTCCTTCATTCTTTTCATTAATGGTCTTTAATATCTCCTCCGCTCCTCTCAACTTTACACCCTCGGCTCCCTGGAGCTCAGGCTTTTGCTCTTCTGTTGGTCTTCCTCGAGTTTTGCGCTTTTGTCCCAAAACTCTTCATCGCACTTTCTTAGCTCGTCCGATCTTTTTTTTTTTTTTTTAACCGACCATTTTTCCCCCGCTATCCGTTCGGGGATCTTATTTTCTCCCTGGTTCTCCACGCTGTTCCTGGTCGCAATTCAGCTCGTCTTCCCAGTATTCTTGATTTGTCTACATTCCCAGTATTCTTGATTTATCTACATTCCCAGTATTCTTGATTTGTCTACAATCCCAGTATTCTTGATTTGTCTACATTCTCAGTATTCTTGATTTGTCTACATTCCCAGTATTCTTGATTTGTCTACATTCCCAGTATTCTTGATTTGTCTACATTCCCAGTATTCTTGATTTGTCTACATTCCCAGTATTCTTGATTTGTCTACATTCCCAGTATTCTTGATTTGTCTACATTCCTAGTATTTTGATTTGTCTACATTCCCAGTAGTCTTGATTTGTCTACATTCCCAGTATTCTTGATTTGTCTACATTCCCAGTAGTCTTGATTTGTCTACATTCCCAGTATTCTTGATTTGTCTACATTCCCAGTATTCTTGATTTGTCTACATTCCCAGTATTCTTGATTTGTCTGCATTCCCAGTATTCTTGTTTTGTCTACATTCCCAGTATTCTTGATTTGTCTACATTCCCAGTATTCTTGATTTGTCTACATTCCCAGTATTCTTGATTTGTCTACATTCCCAGTATTCTTGATTTGTCTACATTCCCAGTATTCTTGATTTGTCTACATTCCCAGTATTCTTGATTTGTCTACATTCCCAGTATTCTTGATTTGTCTACATTCCCAGTATTCTTGATTTGTCTACATTCCCAGTATTCTTGATTTGTCTACATTCCCAGTAGTCTTGATTTGTCTACATTCCCAGTATTCTTGATTTGTCTACATTCCCAGTATTCTTGATTTGTCTACATTCCCAGTATTCTTGATTTGTCTACATTCCCAGTATTCTTGATTTGTCTACATTCCCAGTATTCTTGATTTGTCTACATTCCCAGTATTCTTGATTTGTCTACATTCCCAGTAGTCTTGATTTGTCTACATTCCCAGTATTCTTGATTTGTCTACATTCCCAGTAGTCTTGATTTGTCTACATTCCCAGTATTCTTGATTTGTCTACATTCCCAGTATTCTTGATTTGTCTACATTCCCAGTATTCTTGATTTGTCTGCATTCCCAGTATTCTTGTTTTGTCTACATTCCCAGTATTCTTGATTTGTCTACATTCCCAGTATTCTTGATTTGTCTACATTCCCAGTATTCTTGATTTGTCTACATTCCCAGTATTCTTGATTTGTCTACATTCCCAGTATTCTTGATTTGTCTACATTCCCAGTATTCTTGATTTGTCTACATTCCCAGTATTCTTGATTTGTCTACATTCCCAGTAGTCTTGATTTGTCTACATTCCCAGTATTCTTGATTTGTCTGCATTCTTCTCTGCCTCCTGTCTTTGCTTTCTATCTTCCTTTCTTTGTCCCCCCCCCCCGCCCCCTTTGTGAATTTGTTTTAATCTTTATCGGCTATTTTTTCACGCTGTTTTGTAATGCTAGATGCATGAGTCTAAGAAGACTTCTAAATTCAGCACCGTAAGGTTTTGAATTTATTTCTAGCTACAGTTGCGTTATTGCACATGAAACGTTGGCCTGAGTGTTGTTTTGACTTTTTTGCATACACTGGATTTGATTCATGAATTAATCTCTTTCATTCTGTATGTAGCACAAGTCGGCTGTAAAGAATTCCTTTAACTAACAATAACAATACCAACAATCAACATCCCGTATTCAGATCTCTTTCCTTTCTTGGTTTTACATCCATTGTGATTAGGTCATTCGATTGTAATTCGAATTGTATGGCACTAGTCTTTAACAGCGTGTTATGTTGATGAGGATTGGGTGAAATTGATAAAATTGAGTTTAGAATCTGCTGCCCTTCTCTTTAGCATTCAAACATTGTCCTAATGCAGTGGCCTTGGCAGTTCGGAGGGAGGCCGTACCACGGACACCTTCAAAATAGTATTTAAAAAACGAACAATCATTTACAGTAAATGCAGGCCAGCGCTTTCTTTCATAAATGAAAGAGTGTAATTTGAGTTTTGATTGCAATGCACAATGCACATGATTTATTTGCCGTAAATGCAGGTCAGTGCTTAAATTCATAAGTGAAAGTGTAATTTGAAATTTGATTACAATGCACAAAATTTATTTACCGTAAATGCAGGCCAGTGCTTAATTTCATAAGTGAAAGTGTAATTTGAGTTTTGATAACAATGCACACGATTTATTTACAGTAAATGCAAAAGATTAGATGCCTTGGTGGTGTATTGCCATCAGCCTGTTCTTAAACTTTAAATGTCATTCATTTCTCAGTCATTGAAGGTTCTTCTTATTTTTAGCTACTCTTTGAGGCAACCCGCTGGGTGGGTGCTTTACTCTGTAGTGTTTTTATGTTACTTTTTTTTATCTGTATTAATTTTATTGTGATCTTTACTATTTTTACTGCTGCTGGTTTTTGCTATTTTTATTATGTCTTACTTTGAATTTCATTGCTGTAATCAGTGATGTCAGTATGATTATTTTACTTTTTGTACTTTTTTGTATTTTATTGGGATTTTTACAATTTTATTATTTTATTATGGTGATGTAATTTTACCGGGGATATTAATGTAATAAAAATATATTTTGTCCAAATATTTTATGAACTATTGTGTGTACTAAGGTGTTCACATTTATCTAGCCTTGAAAATGACACCGAGAAGTGTTGTGAAACGTCGGCACAATAAATTATGAAATACCCAATACATGTGATTTGAGCAGTGGCTCCTGTTTCTATATATATATATATATATATATATATATATATATATATATATATATGTGTGTGTGTGTGTGTGTGTGTATGTGTGTGTGTGTATATATGTATGTATGTATGTATTTATAACAGCCACATTACCAGATGAAAATTTATACGATTGGCTATCTATATATATAATGCCGTTCATTCATTATTTGTTCTGCAGAAATCATTTACTAGTAACCTGTCTCTCTCTGAGAGAGAGAGAGGTCACTAGTAAATGATATCTGCTGTACAATAATGATTGAACGACACCGTATAGATAGATAGCCTATCATAATTTTTATCTGGCAATGTGGCTGTTTGGGTAAGAGCTCTTGGCAGTATAATAAACCCCCTCATCAAAATGGCCTCATTTCTGACGCTGCCGCAGGTAGGCCAAGAAGGGCTCTTAATAGCATTTTCCGCTCATGAAATATAGCCACCTCCTGGTTTGCCTTTATCTCGGGGCATTATGGTAGCCGTTGGGGACCCCCCACTCAAAAAAAAAAAGAAAAAAAATAGTGTCTGAAGGCTGCATGAAATCTTATCCTTTTATATATTAATCGATTTTTGTGATTTCGTGATGCAATGTATCTTTTTTTTTATTTTTATCAGTTAAGTGGTGAATATTTATATTTTCCGTGCTCCAGAAACATGAATGCTTCAAGAAAATAATCGTTGGAAAGTCAAGATTTTTCTTATTATAATGGTTTTGGTTTTACATGTGTAAAATATTTCATTTCATTTCCCCGTTACCCAGTCACATGTGATTTGAGCAGTGGCTATATATTTTATATATATATATTATATATATGTATATATATATATATATATATATATATATATATATATATATATATATATATATATATATATATATATATATATATACATATATATATATATATCTATATATACATATTTGTGTTTGTGTGTGTGTGCGTGTGTGTATATGTTCATGTAGGCCCTAATTTTAACATTTTGCAACATAGACAATACCTTAGATTGTAATATGATGACAGTAATCATTACGTCTATTTATACCAGATCCAGATCATGTGTTTTCCCTTTTGTGATATCACCAGTCGTCTTCTCAGATATATGGAAATGACTGGAAAGAATTATAGATAGAAGACTTAGACACCAGATCAAAATGGGAATATAATAACTGGATTTCATGAAAGGGAATGGCACGATTGATGGACTATTCTCCTCACTTCAGGTAAAGGAGAAGGACAGGGAGAAGCAGAAGATCATTCATGTGGTCTTTATCGACCTAGAAAACGAATTTGATAAAGTACCTAGACAGTAAACGTGGGGAATTTTGTGGGAGCGGGAGTCACAGTAAAATATATGTGAGTAATTAGTGGAATATATAGAAAAATGTAACAACTACAATGAGAAATGCTGTAGGGATGGCTAGCAGCTTGCAGGCCAAGAAGGAATCAGCGTGCAGCCCCTTCTTGTTCAATATCTCGATTTATGTAATAGCCGAGGATGTAAGCCAGGAGACCCTTTGGTGATGATGATGACCAGCGAGCCATAATTAAACCTGGAGAAGTGAACATCAGTAGAGGTTTTGAGTATCTGGGCTCGGTAGCAGATGCAGTGGATGATATGGATAAGGAGGTTAATCATGAAATTCAATCCAGATTGAATAATTGGAGAGGGGCAGGGTAGGTATCAGGCGCATTCTGCAACTAGAGTACCCACTAGGCTGGAAGCCAAAGTACGTGATACAGTGGTAACTTCTGCGGTGCTGTGTGGACTAGAAGTAGCTTAATTTAACTGGACAAGTGGGGTTATGAGAATAGATCGAATTAAAGATTATTACTTCACAGGATCAGCAAAAGTCACTGGAGGTTCTAAGCAGCCCAAGAGTCAAGACTGAGATGGTTTGGTCAACTGGAGAGGAAGGGAGAAGATGAACATGTCACATTGAAATGAAAGACGTGGAGACATGATAATGAGGAAGGCGTAAGAGACTGAATGATTGGACTCGGGAAGACATGAGAGACAGAAGAATAGATGAAGGAAGGACATAAGATATAAACACCTGGAAAAGGTCCATTAAAAACAACGACGCTGATTAGAGTTCAAACGGAGAAGAGGAAGAAAAAGATTTCCTTCGTCATTATTCACAATGAACGGTACATGGAAAAGAAATAAAATCGTTCGGAGGTGACAGAGTATTTGCGTAGGTTTTTGTCCAAACTGTAAAACGGCTCCGGATAAATTAAAGATATAAGCGCTAATATTAGACATGAAGTGCTTAACAGTTTTGTGCTGGGAATGGTTAGAATCAGACGCCCTGTGGAAAGGTGACTACTCATGAGTATAAATACTTCTGCGATTTGAAGAAAATAACTACCAAGTCCTGATTTAATTCCTCATTTTGTAAAAGTTTTAACCTAACGATTCAAGATTACTACAGCCTTACGTTTTTCCTTCGCATTGTCTACCACTCTCCTAAATAGTTTATTTATTAGTGATAAATTATTTTTCCTTATCGCCTGAAATCTATCCTGGTGTTATTGCAATCAGTAACACGTTTTATTTGATTCATGTTAATCGTAGTAAGCATTCTGTTCTACATTCAAATAGTATGTTGGCTAAATTATTGTAAATTTTCTTAGATATCACACTTGAATAGTAAACATTTGTATCATTATTATATTATCTACGTCTCTTTCTTGGTCAACTATATATTTCCATTGAATTTGGACATTCCAAGGGGAACACTATTTCTTTTAAATTCAATTGGTAAATGCATACTTCTAACAGTGTTTATGAATTTTCTTCTTCTATGTTGCCAGATGTCAGTCTCTTGTGCAGTATCATCTATCATTGTTAAGATCCAGGGAGTAATTATTTCTGATTAACAATACCTGCACTTTCTCTTTTGAATGACGGGGAACAAATTTGCTTTGGCATTTATTTCCTAACACCGTTGCTAGAATCTTACCAATTTCGTGCCAGAAAGTTTTCGATTCTTTCCCTTGCCTTACTAGATGTCAGAAACCTCTCCAACTCAAACTCCAATCATATTACCGTCTCAGAATTTGAAAGTCACGGCTGTAATGTGGGACTACAAAGAAGTTGAGCTCAGATTCTTTATAGACGATCGTTTTCTATCGATATTTTTGAACACTTAATGGAGCAGCTTTCTCCGAAGAAGGCGTACTTGAATCTCTAATTAGAAATATTTGTTCTGATTATCCCAGTAAACCCACTAGTTCAGTGGAAATAATTTTATCTTTTGCATTGTTAACGATTCTCCTTCATCAGAGATGTTGTATCTTTTAAATAACAGTGGAAAAATTAGCTCCACACTATATTTAGATATATTGTTTTGATATTTTCTGCCATAGATTTGGCCTTTCTCTAAAACTTTTCGTTCAGGACTAATTTGTAAATCACCCACCTTTTAACTTCTTTTTTTTTTTTTTTTTGCTGATGCAAGTGCAGAGTTTGTGGTTAGATCTGAAGGCCCCTTTGCTTGAACTCAGTTCTGAGTAGAGTTCCTAAAGGGAAAAGTCCTCAAAGGGTAGCGCCGTCAGTAGACTTCACACGGCGTCCTGTAGGTATCACAAGAAAGCGTTTGCGTTGTCCCTTCGTTCCCCTACCTGCAAAAACGTTTTAGCCTTTTACTTTACTTACATTCCCACTTCCTTTCTTCATTCTTGTTGCCTCCCAAAATTCCAGGGGACAACCACGGTTTTTTTTCAGTGCATGGTCCTCCGTGGTAAATCTGTGTGGAACTTACCCGCAGTGAATCTAATTCCACCTTTGATCAAATGCTGCCCAATCGTCGACTAAAGATATTTGATTTTGTCTTTATCACATCGCCTCTAGTGTCTCTGTTGTGGTTTTTCCTCCCAGAATGTGAATTCGAATGCAGAGTTTTAGTCATGCACTTAAATATCCAACTAATAGTATTCTGATGGTTATATGATTACAGGTTTCCTTATTGTCAAACCACAAAGTAGGTGGCAAAGTAGAAGAAACTACTCAATCTTATTATTATTCCCTTTTGTAAAAAAAATGAGCGCCAACTCTACTAAAGTTTATAAACCCATAACTACTTGAATACATGACCAGTGGTGAATACCTACATTATAAGCTAAATTTTGATGTAACCGAAGTCTCCAAAGGAAACGAATATACTCTTATGTAATTACACATTAATGGGTAAAAATCACAGTTCTGAAAAACACATTAGAGGAACAATAACTGGCTAGAATGAATGGCAGGAAAGGAATGAACAAACAATGCTGACTGCATAAGACCAGTTCACATACAGGTCAGAGAGATGATGGTTTTCTATTCAAACACCTTTTAGCGGAAAGTGGCAGCACAATAGAATAACAGTAACAATAAGCAATGGATATGCGAACAATAGATTTACATGAGAGCTTGTTATACCAAGCAATTTACTTCTCCATAACAAATATTGTGTAAAAAAAAAAAGAATAAAAGCACAAAGGGCGAAGAAAGAAATGGTTCCCGGATATACACGTGTTCTGAAGTAGTTATAAAAATTCTAGTTAAAAGTACTTGAATTTTGTTGGAAATTGTTAATAAACAGCATACTCACCTGTCCGTAAACAACAAATCGCCTGTGTATTACTGCTGCAAACAGAGATAACTTTCCGCAGTTGTCTAATTCTTAAAGCTTTTTGCCGTTATCATTTCCCTGCGTCAGTTAAAAACACGTAAACCTTCCTGGCAAGTCATAGGTATTTTTGACCCTTTCATTCATTTTGATTATTACACGAGTGTTTATGAAAATATATGTTAAAAGTATAGAAAAAGATTTTATTTACGGAACCACCTCTCTCTCTCTCCTATTCCCGTTAAGAGCATTAACATCGCATTAATTAAGCATAACTGCCATACGAAGATCGTCATCAAGCCTCATCTTCGGTGCATTGTAATTTGAAGAGGACGCCGAGAGTCTAACCCAAAGGGCATCAGGTCTGTCGGCTAAGTGAATCTACATGCCTGATCCAAGACGATTCCCCTCGCCCACCAACCTCCCACACAATCAACCGCCCTCTTTTTGGCGCCGTTGCACGTGGGCCGGGAACGGGATCGGAATCTGTATGCCGCCAGAATTTTCAATTTCCATTTGCATTCGTGCGGGGATGGAGTCACCGACGATTTTCCGTGAATGGGATCGTAGGTAAATGGTCGGCAGCCCTGAATAGAGATCACGCGACATCAATATTCCAGGTCTAACATCAGGTCGAGTCGCTTCGATTTCAGCAGGATCGTAGTCAACGGGTAACTAAGCAAATGGCTTAAGTGTGTATTGGAAGGGAATCTATTCGTCGGCAGCGTACCGAGTCCAGAGAATTCCATGAGGGCCGCTTGCCAGCTGAAATGATCTGTGGTAGCGTCTCTCCGGTGTCAAATTCTTGCTTCTCCTTTTTTATTCTTAGCCTAACATTTAGCAGTGTATTTCATTGATTTCTGCTGAACTTTATTTATCCTGTGTCACCTTATGTATGTTCATATATATATATATATATATATATATATATATATATATATATATATATATATATATATATATATATCATTGTATAATATCGGGAACTTATGCTTGCTAAGAAACTGAACATCTCCATTTTTAAACACCTACATGAATTAGAGGAGTCACAGGGAACTTGTATGGGCTTAGGGTCCAAATCCATTGTCTCCCCTTCTCTTAATATCTCCCCAGAGAGGTCACCTGCCAGTATCCTTCCCAAATTCTTCTCTTCTCCTCTTTGCTGGTGGTGGTCTCTTTTGTCCCAGACAGTCATATGAGGCAAGATAACGCCCCAGGACATCCTGATGACCAGAAAGAAGTTGTTGTTTAGAGACTAGCAAGTCAGTAGCTAGCTAAGGAAGATCTCTTCCAAGCTTACAGAGCTTCGCCAAGGGCGGCCCCAAATCTCTCTCCACTGACGACCGAAGTTAAGCAACCACTGATCTAGCCTGCTCTGACTCCGCTGAAGGAAGGGAGAACTCACTCATGCTTTGCTAAGGAATAGACAGATTGCATGAGGTACGTCTGGAACAAGAGAGGAGTCCGCATTTAAGCTTTATTCATTACCTCGAACTTTTCACCTTTCATTATCCCTTTCCATGTTATCTACAAGTGCAGTGAAAGTATGTCAAGTGTCCCTTTGAACTCAGTGAATTAATGAAGCCATTCTCCCTTTGACAGTGATATATATAGAAGTGAATTAATAACCTCCTCAAATCTTGCTTTAGTTATTTACCAATGACATGAATGAATATGCATAGTTGAAGTTGTGTGGCTAATTTGTGATACATATGTGCAATGGAGACTTACCTTGAAAATTGACTATATCTGACTCTTAGGCTGAGTTCAGTAAAACATATGCAAAGGTGTCGGCTGCAGGCCTGCTTCAAAGGGGGTAAATTCGGGTAAACACTTCGGGTTTCACTTACTTGAGTATGTCTACATTAGGTACATATCAAAAGAAGAATGAAGCGTAAATTAGGACAGGTAAACAGAATCCTGTCGTTCCAAAGAAATAACAAACAACTGGAGCATTTTCCCTGACGATACTCAAAAGGCCCGCTTCGAAGGGGCAGTGCGGGGGCGGGGGAAGCAGGAGCCATGCCACAGCGCACACAAGATGATGCTCAGTTCCACAGCAGGTAACTCTTATCCGTAATTGGAAAACACGTAGTTGCGTAGGTGTATTGGGGAGCGTAATTGAGGAATCGAGAGCGTGCACAGAAGGTTCCTAAGAAAGTATATATATATATATATATATATATATATATATATATATATATATATATATATATATATATATATATATATACATACATTTTTACACTGCTGCTCTTTCATGTTTAAAGGGATTGCTCAAGAAGGGTTGCAGTCTCCAATTTATTACTGCATGTGGTGGTATCCACTTGCATAGCAAGTAACTTGGTGGTAGGCTTGGAGTTGTCCACGGGCCTAGCAAACGCTAACTGTGAGCAGCACATGTTGGTCCTAAAAATATATTAGCATTACGAGAGATTTAAGACATGTAAAAAATATACATTGTTCATTTATGATGATGAGAAAAATCAGGAATTACTTTTCGAGGTAAAGTTATCCTGTTATTCACGAACTTTAAAAATTCATGGTTCAAAGATGAGAAGTGATTATGAATATCTCTTTTCATTAGTTGTAGGTTGTAGGAGTATAAATTTGTTTCGATATAATAAAAAGTAACGTTGGCTACTTTAGAGTAAGAAAGCTGATTGACCTTGATTCAAGTCATATTCTGTTACCAGCCTCCGAGTTGTCAACTAACAATTGTCGAAGGCACTGTAATAAACAGTAATCTGACCCCACCACCTAAATTTAGTCTCTGTTTATTGAGTACTTTAATTATAAAGAAAAAATACAATTAATTCAAAACATATTGTTACACAGTCGACGTGAAAATATAAAATGTATTACCTCACAAATATCTAGCTGCCATCGTATTACCGAAGAATGCCTAACCTGATAAATGTTGTAAGAAACCCAGAAACTTACCTGCATAGGTGAGAAAAATGGTTGTAAAATAACAACCAACAACGCGAACAAACTCGTAAAAAAAGTAGAGAATTCTTTTATTTCGTATAGTGAAAGTTATTAGTCACTCGTGGCTTTAGCCTTAATGATTAGGCTTCCCCTGAGGGCTGCGTCTGATTAGAAGCTCAATGTAGATTATTACAATAGGAACCCGGGCTATTTATGAAGATGGGAATGGAGATTCAAGAGGAAATCCCATTCTCCGCCTTTTTTTTTTCTTATTTCTCACTCTCTTTCTTCCCCGGCCTCCCTCATCTCTCTCACCCCTTCCCCATCTTTTTTTTTTCTTTCTCTTTTTTCTTATCCTTTAAATGTATTCCCTCGAGGGTGAGGATGAGAGATGACGACCTAGAAGAGGCTTGGAAAAGATCTCTGAATTCATATCAGATCGACTTAATTGGACTGGCGCTCTTCGTCTCCCCCGGATTTATCGCGTTTCCGTTTTCGCTGCTGACACACCACGCTGGTAAAATGGTCATCTCATTTCTTTTACTCGCCAGTAAAGTGTATTTTTACCCTATGATTGTTTATTAGCTCCAGTCATTTCTTGAGCACATTATTATTTAAGTACATTGGAAACTAAGACACTGGTTCTCATGCGCCTTTAATTAAACTATTGTTTCCTGCCTTGCGGAATCAAACAGCAATTCCATTCGTATCGTTCTTCAAGAATTCTAGAGAACGCTGCCATTGTTAATTGCATAATGAATGCAGGGAGCAAATTGTTTTAACTGGCAAAGAGAAGATGAAATTAATTTCCACAATGTTGGTTGGGGAGGCTATGAGGGGTAATAATTACATGCATGCTTATGAGGGAGGAATTTTCAATTGCCTGTGAAGGCTCGAAAATTCAACGAAACATGCGAATACAGATGATGAAAATTGCTTTCGTAAAACACATAATTTTTTTTTTTTTATTTGGCTAATGCAGTCATTTACGATTAACACTATTGTTGGGTAATACACAGAAACAAATTGGCGTTTTATTGACGTTTTCAAATGGCAACTCTCGTATTGAAGCTAGCATTAATTAATGATCTGTAAGAATCAGTGTAAAATTCAAACTCGTTCCAGAAAACTGTAAACAGGTTCATCAAATTCCACGTTTAGTTATTGATAGTGGTTGAATCGCAACTTTAAAAGGGTGTTTTTTAAATTTATTTTGTTTTAGACCATGCTAGTACTAATGTACTCAGACCTACTAATGGGTTCATCATGGCAGCCATGTCAGTTAACAATAATTATTTACGTTTATATCGGATTAAGGGGTTTAGTTAGCATTTTCATATCTGTTATGTAAATCATTTGATAACCCTCCCCCAAAAAAATCCGGATATTTCATTAATATCAGTTCAGGACTGTACATACAGTGAATTAAATCAATATATATATATATATATATATATATATATATATATATATATATATATATATATATATATATATATATATATATATATATATATATATATATATATATATATATATATATATATGTGTATATATATATTATGTATGCATGCATGTATTCTCTGAAATACAGAAAATATTTGTCGAAATAAATTTGCTTTCTGTATTACAATATTCTGGTTGTAATATAATTTTCATTACTAATCTAAATCTTTATCACGTAATTAACTTCATTGCTGGCAACAATCTAATCTCTTTTCTTCAAAGACCCGCGTTAAATTAACTGTTGATGCTTAATTAATTACAATGCTGGAATCAGTACAAATCTTTCCATCAAGTACCTATGTTACATAACTGTTAATGCATTGTTATACAACCACATTTGCAGTTAACACTTAATTACACTCTGTGATACCAAAGCTCTGTAATTCAATAGTTGATTTAACAAAACTTTAAACACCCACTAATTACAAAAGTCTTATGTAAACACTTTTAATTAATGACATACCAATGCTCAGTTGTTCGTGTGGTTAAATACTGTTCATTTATTTGATTTATGTGAATACTGGCGTATTTCTGCGTTGTAATTATTGTCAGTTTGATGATGATACTAAGAAGAAGTTGGAAGACTGCAACTACTGAAAGCCAACAAAAGTTAATTCAGCACCTTGGCATATCATCAACTGAGAATTTTTTTTATTTTCAAAGACATTTCATAATATAAAGACCAAACAGAAAGCAAGCAGTCCACAAAATGACGATCAATATTATTAAGCTGATGAAATGTAAAGATGGTACAGTGGGGAAATTTGTACCAGTCAGGACAATGAACTTTTGTCAAGACGAGAAGACGAGTCGTTTACAAGAACAATTCCAAAATTGCTTTTGTTCGGTGCTGTGTACCACCTCAGTCAACAGAGAGTGCCACTATACATCTTGGTGGGTATACATGGCAATGGAAAGTCACTTGCATTATGTCTGTGGTTTGTGTGCAGTGAGGAAGCAGTTGCAATTGGAAAACTGATGGATATTTTCACTAAAAGGTCAAACGCCCAGGATATCAAAGCTGTGTTGGCATACAAAGATATGGTGGAATGGAAGGTAACTTGTTAAGGCTGACGATATATTTCAAAAACATTATACATAGGCCGTTATGTATTAGTAGTGTTCGTTTGTGTTACCGTGCATTTTTGACTGTGCCACCAGAAATCTGGTGCAGGTATATTGATCAGTATCAGCAGTGGAGAAGTTAGGAATATGGATAGTGGCACGAATCTCTAGAATTCATTCTAAAGGTATTGTAGCTGTGGAAATAAGTGTTACTTCTGAGTATTAAGTATAGGAAGTCAGTGCAGTGTTTGAAAAATGGATAATTCAGTTTTGCAGTTGCAATGACAAATACTTTGTCCGTGACCTCGTAATTCCAAAGTAATTATATTAAACTACTGTCCTGAATACTCCTGTGTTGCAGTGTGTTCCGGTATGTTTCATACGTCGTAATGGCTCCACAAGGCTCTGTAATTGCTCTCCTCTCTCGCGTATTATGGACGGACCACTCGTCTTTGTTACATATATACTGATGTTTCAAAAGATGCCACTCAGTTTCCCAGAAGGCCTTTACGGTACAGTTGAAGAATAATCTAAAGGAAAAAAAATGGACAGTATTTTCTCACAGAATAGATCTCCCTTGGTTACGTCTGGTTGAGGTGGAGGAGTATTTCTCTTCGTTCATCTTAAACGTCGGCCTCTTAAGCTGTCCATTCGTTTCTCTGCCTTACACTTTCTTTGGGAGCATCCACGAACATTATATTCATCTTCCTCGTGTGGTCGTACGCTTAAGTTTACGGTTAACGATGTTCCTCTTGGTAGTAAAAGAGTTGTAATTTAAAAGCTTGATTTCTCACGTAAATATTTCCTACTTCATAGAGAATCAAAATGACATTATTAAGCCAAAATAAAGTGACTTTTGCTAAAATTTCTAAAATTCAATGCACAAGGAAGGATGTGTTCTTGCATGGGTGTAATTCTGTAAAAAAATCAATAATATTATTTCCTAAGGAATAACATTTCTTAACGCATAAGCTTTAGAAATTCTAATTGGAAATATTTATATTTGTATCAAGTAATCGAGACTGGCATGGCTAAGCAAAAAAAAAAAAAAATC
The DNA here is from genome assembly GCF_040412425.1 of Macrobrachium rosenbergii. Taxonomy (NCBI): domain Eukaryota; kingdom Metazoa; phylum Arthropoda; class Malacostraca; order Decapoda; family Palaemonidae; genus Macrobrachium; species Macrobrachium rosenbergii. The sequence continues at coordinate 63,923,234 of NC_089746.1, read as the reverse complement.
AATACATGACATTTTGATGTTAATGAATTCCTCATCTGAAATAACAGCTTATAAATTTTCAGGACGCACAGAAGACTGCAGGGGACTTCATTGTCTAAAAGTAAAAGTATGAAGCAGACACTTATCTCATTTGTTGACCCTATGTTCGAGATTTCCACGTGCTAGGCAGCTACTGTAAACCATGACATTCACTATGAGGCTAAGGGGGGTGAGGATGAAAACCAAGCCATCTATTAAGATTCCTTTTCTAGGAATTCTCAAACAGACGCCTTTAGGTCAAGCAGGGATAGCAACATTTCAGTAGGAACTGATCCAACTCCAAATTGGAAATGGCAGCTGGGTCATTTATATTAGTTAAAAAGACCTGACTTAACTTTACTGTGCCCAGAAGAATCGAGCATAAAATGCATCTGCGGGTGTTAGGAAACATTGGCCAGAGAAGAAGTGTATGCAAGATCTAAAATGCCTGGCACTATTTTACCATTCCAAGGCGTTTTGTAGTTACAGTGTTCGTAAACCCAGAATGCTAGTAGATGATTAGGTTATCAGTTGATGCGTTATCAGAAGATTTTTTGAGAGTGGAAAAAATCTTAAATGAAGGGATATTAAGCGAATTATTTTAGAAAGTTCAAGCGAATCACGTTCACTTTATTGACTTCACACATAAACAATATTCCAGTCTACATTAATACTATCTCAGAAGATTAAGAAATTCTAAGAAAAAAGTTTTCAAAGATGGCTGAGAGGAAAAGAATGTGTTTTGATGAGGAATGAAATCTTCTGTTCAGTGAAAGGCTGCAACAAGAGATGATTGCAAGGTAAAATTTGATTATCAAGAAAAAAAATGGGACTGAAGAGCCATTCAAAGTCTTGAATGACGCTGCTCTAGACTGGGAGAGCGGCAGATCTAGCGCCGTCAACTAGAAAATAAATATACCAATCTCAAGCGAAACTTGAAAGAAGTACACAGAAAAGGAATGAAGCTCAGATAAAGGGCCTTGTGCCAGATCTAGTTCAGCACTTCGGAAATAAGAACACAGTCGCGATGATGGGCAGTTCTTAAGAGAAGATGGCCAGATGTGGATGGTGAATCGCTTACACTTCTCATGGTAGATTCAGTTCTTCATTGAAGGCTAAGCAAAATTTGGAGAAGGCTAATCAGAAATATCATTGCATTATTTTTTTTATTTTGAACAAAATCAAAACATTTAGTATACATAGCAGTCGGTGTTCAAATGTTTTGTTCATATAATAATTCCCATGCAGTTTTTTAAAACTATTTTCGCAATAGGGCTACCAGAGTCATTATCTCAGTGTTATATATATATATATATATATATATATATATATATATATATATATATATATATATATATATATATATATATATATATATATGTATGTATGTATGTTTAAGAATATGGAATAATGACTCCTAAAAGCATTTCCAAAATGCTAAATTATCCTATCTAAGAGAGAAAATATACTATCAGAGTCTTGCAGAGCCCTGAGAAAGTAAAATGTTAATACCCATCACGCTACATTTCTCAATAACAATATATCCACATACATACCCACATGGAAGGTAAAGAATTTCCCCAAATCTTACACTTCTTAATCACAAGCTCGTAAATTTCTTCCTGACTATCGAAAACACATAAAGCTGTTGTCGTTCCCGAACTAACAATGCGATACGAAATTCTTTCGCCGCGAGATTTTCGAAGGGGCGTTCCAGCAGTCAATTACGGGTAGAGTGACTTTATCACCAAATTTAGAGCCCTCTATGTGCTCTCTCACAATAACCTTATTCGCTAATGCTCTCGTAGACGGCTCTCAGGGGTAACGTCCACGGGAAAGTCAGTAAGTCTCTTTTATAGCAAAATGGTTGAGGACGGGATCTGTGGCCAATGAAAAAAAATTATGTCAGTAAACTAGCGTTTTAAAAATTCTGACAATTTTATAAACATAACCAACACCATTTGAAAATCTAAGGAAAAGTGTATTGTTTCACATTGTGTATATAGTAAAGTTGATGCATAAAATGAGAACAATAACATTTTCTGAGTAGATTTTCTTCAGAGTTGCCAAAAACATATTCTTTGAGGTCTCTCTGGTCTTGCAAACCTCTGAAAAAAAGAAAATCAAGATTATATACCACTGAGCTGATTAACATATATATATATATATATATATATATATATATATATATATATATATATATATATATATATATATATATATATATATATATATAAATTCCTCTTGTTCTTCACTGGCCGGTCGGAGATTCAACTCGCGACCAACAGAGTGAAGCTGAGAACATCACAGAAAATCACAATGTAATAAATGAGAAACGATTGTAGATCCTGACCGGTGTCAGGTTTATTGTTAAACAATCTTCAAATGAAAAACGGACTGGTACAAAAACCATCTTCAGTGCCAGAAATTCGACATATATATGCCAGCAAGACAAACCAAGTATTTGCACCTGACATTGTGAAAACATTGTAAAAGAGAACGGAACAGCTTAAAAGATGCGTTGGATACACACCGGTGAACGGTGGAATTTTTGCACGTGTTAGTACGTGGGCAGGAGCAGAAATGATAGTTCATTCTGACAATGCACCAGAAAATAACATCATTGAGTAGTTTTATAAAAAAAATTCTCTCTCAGAACATGAATGTCAGTCAAAGCATGCATAACCTTAATCCATTCATTTCAAAAGACACGTTCAAAAAGGTTCGATTTGAAGGAAGGTAGGTGAGAGACGAGAAAAGTGAAGTGGGCTAATGACGAGTTTGGAAAATCTGACCGGCCGCTAATGAGGGTTGGAGTCCGCCTACCAAACACTTGTCAGTTGCAAATACTTGGTTTCTAACCGTCTATATGTCTGAATCTATGCTTGTATGCACTATCTTGCTGGCATATGCATGTTGAATATACTACTGTATATGAAGATGGCTTAGCAGTCAATCCGACGCCAGTAATGATTAACAACCATTTTTCATTTCTTCTCTATAGTTTTGGTATATTATATATATATATATATATATATATATATATATATATATATATATATATATATATATATATATATATATATATATTAGCAACTCGTCTCATCAAAGGCAGAACTTTCCGAAACTAAATTATAAGTCAGGGGAGTATGAAAGGAGTTTTAGAATTTTATTTTACAACCTTGTGGTCTGAAATTGACTAACATAATCATGGCGCCCAATTAAGCAAGATAATAAGGTTCTAAGAGCGGCAAAACAATCTTGTTTAGCTCCACAAACATACTTACAATTTTTGTGACCCTGTGATCTATTTTAGAGCAGTGGACAGAATGAGTCAAGCAAAAGTTCTAAAAAGATCAGTTCTGTAAAATATTCAAGAGGTATTCGAATTGGTTTTCCTATCAGTAATTTTGACATAGGGACTCAGGAGAATAAATTAGGGTATAATGTTAGATTTGAGCCTTGTCCACCATGCCTTATTGTTCTGCCTTTTATCGCTAATTTGATTGCCAGCATTCCTTACTTTGCCTTTGTTTATTTATTTGTTGTTTTAATGTATGGGCATTCTGTTGTGTAGCAGCTTGAACAAACATGCAGAAGATCATTCATGAAACCTAATGCATGCCCAACAAATTCACACACACACATACACATACACTCACGCGTGCACACAGACACACTAATATATATATATATATATATATATATATATATATATATATACATATATATTATATATATACATATATATATATATATATATATATATATATATATATATATATATATATATATATATATATATATATATATATATATATATATATATATATGCTTAAAAATCAGTAAATGCACGTGTCTTCAGCGTATAAGCGAATCCCACAGGAAAATGACAGGCAGAAGTTCAGTACCAAGTGCTTTCACGTTTGTTAACGCATCGTCTGGGCACAAATGAGACACAAATGAAAAGAAGGTTACATAGTAAAAAAAAACAACAAGAATACTACAGTTAGTTAATTGTCAAAGGGTAATAAACAGAAAGAAAATCCAGGATAATCCGGGATCAATCGGTCACAAACTAAAACCATAGACCTAACTACAAGAGATACGAAGGTTAGCCATACAAAATAAAAAAAGAAATGTATAAAACTGAATACCAGATGGTTAATTATCAAACGGTAATAAATAAAAAGATAATCCAGGCTAATCCGGGATCACGCGGTCACAAACTAAAACCATATACTTAACCATAAGAGATACGGAATCTTACCCATTCAAATTCCAGAAACATGTATAAAACTGAATGCTAATTTTGCTTATATTTATCAAAAACTTTTTTTTTTTAATTATGGAGGCATCAAGTTTAAACAAACCAAGGCTTAAATTTAGAACACTTCCATTATTTGATTTGATAAAACAAGATTCAATAATATCCCTTTTAACTGTATCGTTGCACGGGACTAAAAATCTTGTAGTCAGGTCTATGGTCTTAGTTTGTGACCGCTTGATCCCGGATTATCCTGGATTATCTTTTTCTGTTCATTACTCTTTGACAATTAACCGTCTGGTATTCATGTTCCTTTTGTTTGCTTTGTAATCTTCTTTTCTTGTGTGTCTCATTTGTGCCCAGACGATGCGTTAATAAGCGTGTTAGGCGCTTGGTACTAAAAATTCTGCCTGTCATTTTCCTGTGGGATTCGCTTATATATATATATATATATATATATATATATATATATATATATATATATATATATATATATATATATATATATATATATATATATATATATATATTATAGATCATATAGCTGTAAGCTTCATTGTTTTCATTATCAGATTTTAAGTTATATCTTGTTATAAATTACAACCTTGTGGTTGCAATGAGATTTTGCAAACGCCGTCGGCAAAATAAACTTTTTTTTTCCTGGATGCCCCCTTGATATAGCTCTCTCTCTCTCTCTCTCTCTCTCTCTCTCTCTCTCTCTCTCTCTCTCTCTCTCTCTCTCTCTCTCTCTCCATATATATATATATATATATATATATATATATATATATATATATATATATATATATATATATATATATATATACTGTATAATTTATATAGATGTGCCGTGGGTGTTTGACACTTTATGCCCGCTAAATTTATGCGCTGGAACAGGAGCAGCAATAACAGAGCGAATGAAGATGTTAAATGCAATGTTAATCCCTTTTCGGGGAACTACTACACTGTGGAACATAAGACTTTAATTTGGTTATTTTATATATTGCCAATCTTTCATCGTTTTCAGGGTATGTACCTTTTACTGGAGAGAGAGAGAGAAAGAGAGAGAGAGAGAGAGAGAGAGAGAGAGAGAGAGAGAGAGAACGTTCAAGCGAAGATGCATTACTACCCTAAAGCAATTCTTTGAATATTTTATAATTCACTGACATTTTATCTATTAACTTGTCGATCTTTTTTTTTTTCTTTGTACTCACTATTCTTCGCATTTCTTAATCTCACCGCTCACTACTTTACTCCTTCTTACAACCCTAATGAAACTGCAAAATCTCCCTCATGACTCATATCCCCCATCCGGGAATTTTACACATTCTTCAAATACTCCTTCAGACTTGGGTGTCTTTGACCCTAATCCAGTTTTCATCCATTTCCTCCTTATTTCGTCTCCTCACATTCTTCTGATGAGACCCGCTTATGTCAGTGACTCTTATATTTAAGTTTTCCTTCCTTTCTTTCCATTTTGATCATTCTTCCATCTCATCGACTCGCTACGGTTAGAGATACCGTTACTTTCATCAGCTTTCTGTTACGTTTACTCTGTACTAATACATATTCTAAGAGACTATTTTTGTCATTATTCTCTCTCTTTTAATAATAATAATAATAATAATAATAATAATAATAATAATAATAATAATAATAATAATAATAATAATAATAATAATAATAATAATAATAATAATAATAATAATAATAATAATAATAATAATAATAATTAATTATTATTATTATTATTATTATTATTATTATTATATATTTTTTATTATTATTATTGTTATGAGAGTGCCTTGTCATTAGAATTTCTCGGTCAAGCTTAAACTCTTGTATCTAATGCCACAGAGTGTCCTATTTTTTATTATTATTATTATTATTATTATTATTATTATTATTATTATTATTATTATTATTATTATTATTATTATTGTGAGAGTGCCTTACCATTAGAATTTCGTGGTCATGCTTAAACTCTTGTATCTAATGCCACAGATTGTCCTTGTTAAAACATTAGTTATTTGGTGTTTGTATTGTATTTGTCGAAATAGACAAGCGGTATGGTAATGCCACATTTCATTCAGAGAAAGACGAGTGGTTGTTGATAACGTGGGAAAAATATTCTTGTTTCATTTGTTTCATTAAATGTCACACGAATATTTTTCTCGTGTCATCAAAACCCACTCGTCTTTCTTTCTTTGTTTGAGAAGCAGAATGTCGAGCAGAAGAGAAGAGGATATAACTCATTCAACCAGGACTGTCATATTCCGTGATAGGTTGGAGCACGAAGCGTCATGCAATGCGTCCAGACTGAAACTTTAAGTCACACAGTGTAGGAGAAATTGCGGTAATGATTTAAGATGATACGAATGATAAAATGAATAAACTGATAAACGAAACAACGAGAACAGCAAACAATGAAAGGGGTTTCTTTGTTGTTTACTTGATTTAGCTCTAAATTCTTAATGATAAAACTTCGTCATAATGACCTCGCCGCCTGTAACGCCATGTGATGCAAAGAACTCCTGTGGAATTCTGCCATCCGTGTCTTTTCTACCCTTTTGCTTCCACAAATCCTTCCTTTATAGTTCTCATCCATGTAGGTCTGGGGCCTTTAAATCAGGAGGTACCCAAAGTATCCCAGCTGACGCTATTTCTCTCCGGCGTGGTACGCAGGTTACGAGGTCACAAAAATAACGAAACCGAACGAAACCATATAACCTCCAATACAATTACAATTAGAAAATATATATATTGTTTCCCTCGTCTGTCAATTAGCAATATTTGTTCTCTTGAAAACCGTGAGACATGTCCAAAGCGTTGATTCCTGTAATCCGCTGCTGTGGAAGAGATTCACACCTGTGAATTCCTACTCACTGCGTATCCTAGAAACAGTAAGACGAGATTGCGTCTCATGTGCAATTTGACGCATTGCGATCTGCGCTGTGCTGGATAATATCAAAGACTGATTTTGAAGTAGTTCTTAGAATGTGCGGGATTTTTTTGAAGTGGGGACAAATTCTACGGAATTTTCCTTTAATGTTTCAAACTTGTTTTATTCATTGACAAATATTACCTCCCAGAAAATAGGAATATTCTCCGATAAGGTGAAACTCACTTATTTTATCAACAATTATACACATATCAAGTTTTTATTATTATCATCTTATTCAATTTGCACTGTGCACAAATTCAATCAGAAGAAATTAAGATTATAAAACAGTCAAGGGAGGGGTAACAAGAGAACCAAGGAAATGGAAGCAACGTAAATTTCAATTAAAAGTACCGCAATAAATAGAAGTGAACGTAATAATAAAGACAAAAATTCAGGTTAAAGAGCATAGAGCATTAATAGCAGCAGACGGCAGTAGCCACTCTTATCACGTTAAGTGATCTGTAAAGTTGTGAAGTAGACTTTCGTCAATTTTCCATAAGATGTCACCAAGGAATTATGGTACTTGGTATTGTGGCATCTGGGTATAAATGTGGATGCTAGCGATCTGTGGTACTGGTACTTCAAAGCTCAATAAGTTCAAACTCCTAACCTTTATCAAGGACTGGAAGTTAGCATATGGGAGTGCTAGAAGAAACCTCAAGTACATTAATGTTTCTTATGTGTGTAAGCGGGTAGCGCCTAGAAATAACCTTACAGCAAATCTAGACTGCAGAAAGGGAGATTGATTGATACGTGATTGTTGTTAAGAGCGCTCATACTACCATTGGATATAAAATTGATTCTATATCTTTTCTGTCCATGTAAAAATAAAAAAAAATAAATAAATAAAAAAAATCCACTGTAATCTATCTGTAAAAAATTCTGATGAGCTCTGCCTTGCTGTTCTAGTACTCACCTGGCTAGGTTGTCTAAGAACTTTTAATGCTAGAAAAAGTTCAAAATTGCAATTATCAGGGAAAAGATTGCGAACAGAAACCTTTTCAAACACAACGACTCCAGAATATTACCGTGATTTATCGTTATCACTTATAACCAATAAAGTGAGAATAGTGGACACACAGGATCTAAATAGGGCGGGGAGCCGATGATTCGACTAGTTTCTAAAAGGTTTTTGTAAATTCCGTCGACAATTATCATAACTATTTTCTTCAAAAAATTTTGATTTGTCAAAGTAAATCTAATGACATCTCGGAACTTCGACGTTCATTCTGGAAGCAGAACGATAAAGGAAAAGTAACATTGTCTGACACTATTCCTCGGAGGAATTAAAGGGGTCTTTAAAAGCAGACATGCACTTTTTGTGCTCCCAAAGAAGTTGATACATTTACAGGAATAAAGTAGTAGTCAGTTTCACATTACAACTGATTTTTAATAGTATGTCGCTGAGGCCTCTTAATTACCTTCACGATTTTCTTAAGTATTTTGGATACTCTTATGAATGTCAGCTTTGAATCTGAACAAGGAGAATAAAAATAAAATTCTAACCATCCTAGGCAAGATTCGGACCTACACTTAAGTTAAAGAACAAAAGCCACAAAGTTTAAAAGGTGCAAGGAAATGAAGTTATGAGATAAAATCGATAGATTTCTAAACAAAGGATGAACAGAATTAGAAAAAAAAACATTTATTATAAGAGTCCCTTTAAGTGTCAGGTGTTTGGTAGATCTCTATGAATGTTTTCATCAGCAATCATCAAAATCCGGCCTCTGTGTTTCAAGGAATTGGGCTAAACAAACAGAGGAACCAACGAGATCAAAACGTAACCTCTTTGGAGTAGGAATCCTTTCAAGTGGAGAAAAGTCGTTTACAAGTATTGGGGGGAAATAGTGTAACTTTTTTATGAGACTCCTTTAAAAAAAAAAGCTTTTGAAAAGCACAAAAACGGAGTAGATTATCAGCCGGTAGTGTTCTGTATAATTAACAATACATTCCTAGGCAGAACTTTAGTTTCTGAATCACAATACAGGGGGCAGTGGTCATACTAATAACATTAATAATTTCACATCAAGAAAAAGTATTAAATGAATCAATATGAATGAAATTCCATGTTCCAGTTTCTCATTTAATTAGAGACTGGATTAAAGGCGACCAGGAGAAAGTTTTTAATATTCCAGAAATATATATAAAAAAATACTGTTGAAACTTATGCCTAAAGAGGACGTCTCCGAACAAGACAAAAATGCTTGTATAGTCTGAACTCTCAGTAGTCTTAATCGATCCAGTGAAAAAAATAAACTAAAATGGTACCTTGGGGAGAGAGAGAGAGAGAGAGAGAGAGAGAGAGAGAGAGAGAGAGAGAGAGAGAGAGAGAGAGAGAGAGAGAGAGAGAGAGAGAGAGATTCATGAAGACATCATAATTTCTCTAGGTGATTTTGCTTAGTTATTAGAATTTTTTTTTATCTGTTAACAAGATCCATATTCAAATGGATGAAAGAATATCATAATTGAACAGAAATGCATGTATTAAAAAAGTGAAGAAAAAGTATATACAAAATTACTTCTCATAGGAATACTTTCGAGTTACTATAAACAATAGATTATACTGGATATTTTTAATAATTATTGAATAGAAATGCATGCATTAAAAAAAAAAAAGTGAAGAAAGAGCATATACAAAATTACTTCTCATAGGAATACTTGATATTTTTTAATGATTAAAAGTCTGTGCTGTATAAAAGAGAAAAACAAAAATTACTTCATTGGTAATATGACAGTTTATTCTATAAAAGATTTAAATCAGAGGAATAGTATGACCATACAAGTGTACACGACAAAATTACTGGTGTATATGTCACAAAAAGGCGGTAGAGAAATAGACAAAGGAGAATAAGGCTGGTGAAATGCATGATCATAAAGGCACAGGGAGGATTAAGCTGACTGAGCGGAAGGGGACCAATTTTAGTAGCTAGATATGCTCACGCATATTGTTATAAGGTCTAAGATAATGGTGTATAAAGGGCAGCTGGTTAAATTGAAGATATGAGAAGAACTAGCAAAGTAAGCATGATGTAAAAAAAAAAATAATAATACAGGTTATACAGAATGAGAACAGTCGGTTATAAGCACAATTAATTTGGCCTCGCCCCACGAATTCTGGTGTCAGAACGTTTCACCATAATGTCTAAACAGAAGTTGAACATAATTCAATATGAAGAAGTCCGTGCATTAACGGAGAGACCCCTCCCCAACAATGAAAATTATTATTCAGGCCATCGCTTGAAGACCGTTAGGTTATATTCCATAAACACTATTTAGATACGAAACTTCATAATGGACTTTAATTGATGCACTGGAGAGAATGCAAGGTAGCCTGTTTGAATAGATATTATAAATATCTTTTCGAGCTGCCAGCCTGCCACAGTGACCAATGCCAGAGGTCTTTCATTTCTCTTACTCTAGAAGTGAGGAATGATTTTACGCTCACGAATTAACCTCGTCTCACCAATGAGAGATCTAAGTTCGAGCCAGGCGAGAGAAATCAATTAAGCCCTTTTCTGTGAATATCTATTGGGTATATTTAGAACTAAGTAGTCAAATAGGCATCAGGTAGTTATTATATTGTGACTGGTCGCAGCCAGGGTTCAGAAGGACAGAGGGCTAGAAATCTAATTCTTACAATAATTTCTGAAAACTTGTAGGCCAAACACCCTTCAATGATGAAAAGCATTTTGGGAGCACACACAATATATATATATATATATATATATATATATATATATATATATATATATATATATATATATATATATATATATATATATATATATATATATATATATACATACAGTATATGTATGTATGTACGTATATCGGTTTTGTGAACAATTCTTTAGCCATTTTGTCCTTTTTTTTTTTTTTTACCATTTTTCTCTTGTTCACTCAGGAGCGACACATTATAAGCCCATCTGTTACCTTAAAGAGCATACGCATTTAAATGCCTTAATAAATTTAACATATTCACTGAAGAGAGTTTGTGAAATCTAAAAAAAAAAAGTATTTCAAAGCTTCTTCGTAATTTTATTTCATTCATACTGGGGATGAGAGAGAGAGAGAGAGAGAGAGAGAGAGACCCTACTGCTTTCAGATCAGCCTCGACGTTAATGGACTATTGTAGTACACCATAATCTTGAACTTTCGTCAGGGAAGGAACTTGCAGTTGCTGTAATTGCTGCGTATATTAAAAAAAATGTACTTTCCTTCCGTTACCAGATAATAACTTAGAAAACAGTACTTTTCTCGTTTCCCAATGCTAGCAGTTATGTAACACAGTACGCTTGTTATTGTTTATTTTTAATAATGAATGCTCTAGTGTTCTTTGATAAGTAATCTCATGCTAATGAATTCTCCAATTAAAGTTATGTAACATACGCGGCTCATTGACCTGTATAAAAGCATTTGAAATAACGCCATTGATGTTATGTAAAGCTTGCGATGATGACACTGTGTTTGTTGCATTCTTCGTGAATTTCACGGTAGGCGAATAAGGTTTGACGCTTCAGTGTCTCGCGAACTCGCCTCTGATGTTGCTTCCGGACTCGTGTGTCTGATGAGTCCCAGTTTTATTTGATATGACTTTAAAGGGAGACTTGTGCATATGGCTAACATTTTTACAAATTTATTACAATGTAGAAATGTGTGTATATCAAATAGGCAGATAATAAAGACATTATATAAGGGCAAACCAATATGAACTACAGTATTTCAATGTCCCTTCTCGTCACTGAATGAAAACTGAGTCAGTTCCTTGTTAAGAAATTATTCATGCAATAAATCAAGCAAATACACGTATGAGCCCAGGGAAGTCTGGCGTACAAAGAAATGAATATGATATAAAATGGACTTTGATGTTCTGGCACGTGCATTAGAAATAATTGCCTGTACATTAGTGTCACCTACTGAAGATGGTGAGGAATCTGTTAAGGATATAAAGCATAGTACAACAGCAAAACTCGCCTTTGCATCAAATCATTAAAAAATACTTAAAGGGAAATACACTATCAGGAATGCGCTTCCTCTAATCTTTAGTTTAGCAATTCCTATTTGCCTCCTATGAAATAGCCCTCTATTGAACATACTACCTTCGATTTTTCCCCGCCCTGTTTGACCACATGCTAAGTGAAGCAAGTGAAATAACAGTTTTCTTATTAACTCTGTTGTAAGTTATTGTCTGTCAGCAATCATGGTGTAGCGTTTAAGTTCAGACGACATTGCTCTTTGTAAAACTTGATGCCTTTGGTTTGGTCGCATGGAGAACTATCTTCCCACTAAGATCACTCTTTGAAAACAGAATACTAGTTGTGATAAAATTTTGGGCATTATTATTAACTTTATCCCCTCTTCTTCTTTTCCCCTTTCGAGGTTATCCAAAACTGGAATGAAATGTCTGAATGAAACTGACGAACTTGAGAGGTTCACAGTCAGTTCACAATCAGTCTTGATTCTTGGAGAGGTTGGAGTGGATTTAACTCAGTTCTTTTGTTAACCACAATATTCCTCTTCTATCAGAACACGGCCGCCATCTTGGTTTGGTTGTCGTGTACAACGTTAACGCTGTGCATGGACAAATAATACTTCACTGTGACTTTTATCCATATGAAAAATATAAACAAACTGAGAGCATGAGTCTTCGTGTTGGCAATACAGGAGAAATGGGTGCTTTGGACATAGACCTTATTATATGAAATGTTGTAAAACTTTATTTCATTTTGCATACAAACAATAGTTGAGTGTTGAATTACTGACTACCAAGAGGAGGCTGCTTAAGTGTAAACGGCGCCAGTGAGTTATTTCGTATGTGTATATATATATATATATATATATATATATATATATATATATATATATATATATATATATATATATATATATATATATATATATATATATATATATATATATATATATATATATATATATATATATACATACATACTCTCAAATTTGTCTATACAGATTTCAGTTCTGTATTCCAAGATGCGCGAAAGTACGTAAAAAAGAAGAACATTTGATGAAGTTGTAAATTATAACTGAAACAAAGCTGTCCATCTCATTGAGCCAGTATCATCACACTGGCGTCGTTTACACTCAAGCATCCTCCTCTTGGGAGTCAGTAATTCAACCCTCAACTATTGTTCGTATGCAAAATGAAATAAAGTTTTACAACATTTCATATAACAAGGCTCACTATGTTCAAAGCAACTATTATTTCTGTACTGCCAGCGCTAAGCCTCGTATTGTCAGTTTGTTTATGTTTACAATCAGTTTGTTTATATTTACAAGATCTCATGCAATTTACGGTCCGCTCTTCTGTCATGTTTATCACTAGAGGACATGAGATGACGCAGTTAATTTTGCTATGTCCCTCTTTAAGTCTGTCCTAAGAGTCACAAATGTGAACACAAAACGCAATGTAAGACATCGTCCTCTGAGCACCGAAATTCAGCTGCCTACAAAATAAATTCTATAGAAAAATGTTAGTGCTTTCGGAGAGTATATATATATATATATATATATATATATATATATATATATATATATATATATATATATATATATATATATAAAAGAAATAACTTCAGACATTGATTGATTGATATCAATAAAAGTTCTATGAGCATACACTTGTTATGTAAATACTCCCTTCGGAAGTTACGGCACAGTTGAATAATTCGGAGGCAAATGATTATATTAAGAGAATCATATTAAGAGCGAATTTGTGGTCGAGGGGAAATTACAAAGCGAGATGATCACGGGTTATAGCATACCCTCATTAGATCAAACGGAATCCTGTCTAAACGTTAATATTAAAGCCAAAAACATCCTTTATCATCATCAAACGCACTCGGCCCTACATAAGAAACAAAGGGACAATAAACGATGGCAATAAGAGTTAGTTCATGACCGCACTTTGATGTCTTTTGTTTTACCATTCCCATTTGCCGAGAGTATGTTTAGGACTTCTTTAAACCGCGAAGCAAGAAGGAATGACATTAGTTAAAACCAGGCTGAAGAAAGAAAGACGGAACGCCCTAATATATATTCATGAATGAACAGAAATGCAATTACGACAAAGCGTCCAACATCTAGAGACAGTGGGCTATGCTGCTCCGCGGCTCCTCTTGGTATGAACAACATTTCATAATCCTGTTACTGCAGAGAGAGAGAGAGAGAGAGAGAGAGAGAGAGAGAGAGAGAGAGAGAGAGAGAGAGAGAGAGATTTCAGAAATAGCTATCTTATTCATTATCCACAGTCATCAGAGAAATGAATCCATGAATAATTTCTTTCTATCTAAATTTCAGCCATTTGAATATTGCTGTATAAATTATGTAGAACACACACTGAAAAACGGATTGTAGAGCATCATTGTTTATGCAAAAGCTATGAGAACTTGGTTTAATTAACGATTACCAGGAAATGCTTACATAAAAATGAAAGCCGGATATTTTTTTTTTCTCCTTCCCTGTTTATACAGTTGACAAAGCGGATCTTCATAATGAAGTTTTGAGTCATCAAAAATAGATTGAAAATTCGCGTAATCTTCTAATGAATGGAAATTCGTTTTCCTGCTGCATAAGAGGATTGCCTCCGGATATGTTGTACTAATAAGATTTTCAGAGCCATTCGACGTTCACCTAGAAAATTGAGGTTTAAAACTAAAACCTCGTAAACGACGGCCTAGGCTCTAAATATAACGCTGAGTGAATTATTCCCGATGCTTTTAAATATCAGCGATTCTCCTTACCTCATCCTAAAAGTGCCACAAGAAGAATGATATAAAAAGAGAAGAAAATTTTTCCCAGGTAAAGCACCTTCTCAACGAAAAGATAAATGACGGGTATTTCTTACCTAAATATTCAAGCAGCGTCCCCCAATGCGCTTCTGGGATTGCAAGTTACTACACTTGGTATTACAGAACAAAGAAATGCAGAAACTAGGCCAGCAGTGTATGACTTTGCCATCCATAAGAATCCAAAAACAAGCTTTAAAACCAGGAAAAGACATTTTACCAGATTAAAAAAATGGATACAAAAAAACATTTCCTGTCTTTAATGTTTCCCTGTTTTGGAAAATAACTCTAACGTAATAAATTTGTTTGATGTTTGATATCTAATTTATATTTGCATATTAAAAGATCATTAGGAAAGTTGATATGAATAATAGTCTAGTAATTAAATGCTGTATATAAAATTTACTGTGAAAAGTGCTATTCACTTCACATTGACCCGACAGTCCAAGGTATCATGAGAGTCAAACAAAATAAGTGTTCTTTTAGAAGACGAGAAACATTAAATACACTGCTCACGCTTATTGCGAAAAATAGGTTAGGTTAAGTCGTCTATGATCAAATATTTTTGAGGCGGCAGTAGTCCCGTTCCTTCATGAGGATGATGATTTTAACTTTAGTAGTCGAAGATTCTCTTTGGGTCCATTGATTCTGTCTTTGTGCTTGAGTGCCCTTCAGAAACCATAGAAATGACCCAGTTATCCTTCAGAAATTATGCTTTGAGGTTAAATGCTGCATCTAAAGCATTTGTATAGCTAATACAACATTATACAGAAAGATATATTCATAACGTTTTACCATTATATTAATGAACTAATATCTCCATGGGTTTACCCGAAACAAGCATCAGAGAATTTTGGCAGTTTCTGTGGAGCAAACACCAAGAGAAGAGGCATCAAGAAAATTAAATACCCATAGTAAAAATATACCATTTAACATTAAACCCTGTCTCCTTAGCATAACCTCTAGGGTAGAATTGTAAGAATGATTGTTTATGGTATATTACAAGTTACTTTTAGGACCAAGTTCATTTCAGGTCATTTCAGAAAAAGCTACGATAAGCATCTTTAAAGACCAACACAATATTATGGAAAATGTCTAAAATTTTTCGCTACAAAAAGTTCATCAAAATAAAAGGTAAAATTAACCTCAAATATTTCTATCAAAACATAACATCACCTCTTTTGGAGGGCCATTCTTTTGTATCCGGAGATGTGCTTATGGTAAATAAGAAACTTGCATAAGCAGTCAATTTCCATATCCTCGATTGCCATGGTTATTTTCTCTTGTAATAACAAAAGTACATCTGCCAGCTATATATTGTCTTATTGATGTACCGTAATCCATATTTGGAGTTTAGAGTAAGTAAAATAATGTCATTGTTTTAGCACGAAGAAAATGAACTTTTTACGTGCAGCCTTGTAGTCAGAATACTGCATATTAATAGAAAGGTCTCTAACTCGGATGGTGGCGATGGAATGGTACTCTTTTTCTGAGGCTGATACTCGCCCTTCCTTCAATATGCCCAGTCCTTACTGCATAACTGTATGCCATCTTACCAGTACTGACAGAAACATCCCTTCAAGAGAAAGAGACCTTCTTCCCTCAAGGGATTTCCCACATGCATTATAGTCCTCAGGGACCTTTCTCAGCAGAAATCCATTGACAGTGGGGATAACAGTACAGCTAATTTTCTAAGCCGTTTCGGTGGGGAAGTTATTTTTGGTGGGTTCCAGCACACCCCTGTGAGAAAGGAAATGAAAGGACAGAGTGGAAATTTCTTACAAATCTTTTTTTTTTATCACTGATAAAAAGTAAATTACTTCCAGCGTAGAAGACCATAGATGCTGTGATGTTATTCTATGTAAGTCAATGAAGCAAAACGAAATTCAGGTTTCTAATGAAACCTACCAATCGACGACTGCTATATTTTCGTTTTCTGTTCCAAGTGGCAAATTTATTCTTTGCAACAAATCTGCGGTCAATCCTGATCAGTCGACGACATTCCAGACGACAATGCTTTTCGAAAGTTAAATTCAAGATCAACAATGAACGCAGCCACATGGAACTCGTGTCAACAATGACTGAAATGGAAACACTAGAATTGCTTGTCATACCATCAGTCCTGAAATTACAGTTGTTGTCCCAGGATTCTAATCCTTCAGTCTTGCAAGTTCTGAAATTGGCATATATTGTTGAAAATCCCATAGATCATTATGATAATCATATTTAACCTATCTCCCCCCAACTCTCTCTCTCTCTCTCTCTCTCTCTCTCTCTCTCTCTCTCTCTCTCTCTCTCTCTCTCTCTCTCTACCTGTATTTTGGAAAGAGTTAAAACGTGGGTACTTCTACGGCAAAAAAAAATTTTTTACTCATGCTCTCTCTCTCTCTCTCTCTCTCTCTCTCTCTCTCTCTCTCTCTCTCTCTCTCTCTCTCAAATATAAGATCTTTTACCTTCCTCTCGAGTAAGTAAAAAGAGGGAGGGAATAACGAAAAAAAAAAACTATTTCAGAAAGTTGAGAATGGAGAAAAATTATGGCCCAGGGAAGATTGCAGGAGAAAGGAAATAGATCTCTTCTGAAGATACCTTGACAGCAGTCGAAATATAAGGCCATTACCAAAAAGACATTACTTGTCAGCATTGGATCCCAAATGGACCCACTGCCGAAGTTCTTTAGAAAGGTCAGGATTCCAGAGGGACGCTCTGAGCCTTGGTCAGGAGGCAAAGTTTATACACGATTGCGCATATTTTGAATCTTCTTGATTTCACAATGTTTTCAACAAAGGAAAAGAACATATTTGTTCTTTCTTTGGACCTGATTTTCATTCTTTAATTCATGGAACTGAACTGCAGTTATTGCCGCGGTATATTTTAACCGTAAAATGGTGACCTTTGGAAATAAGGAATGCCCAATTATGAATATCACAGAGAAGAAAAAAAAAAACCTGGTTGAATTGTTGTTTGAAGTACTTCAGTTGTGTTCTCAAGACTGGAATACCAGTTGAAGAAGTTAGCGGTTTTAGATAAACGATCGCACGTAAACAATATAATTAACTTCAGAACCTAACTAAGTTGTAGATCCAGTCACGTTATTAAATTTCAAGATATTCCAATGCCGATTTAATAGCAAGTTTCCATCATAAAAGAAGACATTAAAACTTACTAATTGGCTCTCGGTGTTCATCACGGTGACGTTTGATTTTTCAATGTCATGCTTTTCCATCCTCTCAGAAGCTCTGAATTAAACATTCGTCTCAGCCTACCTATTGTCTTGTTCACTTCTCAGATGCTTGTACAGTCTCAGAACTCTCTGATTCCTCTTTTCCCAGGGGCTGTCCCTTTCACCATTTCTAATGTCTCCAAGTTTAGTACCATTTCAATGCTTCCTACAGAACTTGTAAAACCGTGGGGAATTCATTGTCAGCGACATCAGCCTTTTAGCTGTTAACTTTATCTAACTTTCAAACTTCCCTTGCAATGCAATAGAGAGTGTTGACTCAGCACTCCATATATATACTGTATATATATATATATATATATATATCTATATATATATATGGATATATATATATAATATCTATCTATCTATATATATATATATATATATATATATATATATATATATATATATATATATATATATAAAAATTTTATCATACCGTGATTTATATGTAATCTATCTATCTATCTATCTATCACACCATGATTTATATACAATCATGAAGCTACATGTAATATCAAATTCACGCTACCTCAGGAATATCTCCGATGGAGAATTGTCGCCGAAGAGGAATTTATACAAGTGATAAATGAATTGGTATCGTCGGGACACGAACCCTTGACACGAAACCTATTCAGTGACTCCAGTAGACGCTACCCACTGAGCTATCAAGAGAGGTATATAATATAAGTCTTTGCCGAATCTGCTGTACTGTTTTTACCCGTCGTGATAGCTCAGTGGGTAGCGTCTACTGGAGTCGCTGAATAGGTTTCGTGTCAAGGGTTCGTGTCCCGACGATACCAATTCATTTATCACCTTTATAAATTCCCCTTCGGCGACAATTCTCCATCGGAGATATTCCCGAGGTAGCGTGAATTTGATATTGAGCGACATTTGTAGCTTCATGATTATATATATATATATATATATATATATATATATATATATATATATATATATATATAT
>NC_089746.1:63896511-63899011 GCF_040412425.1 Macrobrachium rosenbergii | reverse complement strand
AAATGTCATTTCAATTTAGATCATCCATAGACTGCTCTTGGAACCGACTGGGGAAAAATGTATATCAATAATCGGGGAAGGGTCTGAACGCAGAGATGAAAGGAGCGGGTGAGTTTGAATGTATCTCCTGATTCGGGAAGATGCAAAGACATAATAATCTTCGGTGGAAATGTTATCGTTTATCTTGATTTTAAGGTAAACACTTCTTACGGTAAAAAAAAAAAAAAAGGGCTTCTCTGATTCTTCCGTTCTTCTTTGTTTGACCTTTTTCACTTTTGTTTGTGTTGCAATGGCATCTCATCACTTGGTTTTACCTCCTTTCATATTACATGGGAGACTTAACTGACCTCTTATCAGCATATTACATTACATATGTAACTGCTACTTATTTTTAACTGAATATTAGTTAGTCGTAGGAATTTTAGGTTATCAATTCTACTCCAAATTCTATAATAGAAGTTAAAGGAATTTGGATCTCACACACTTTTCTTCCCATTCGTATAAAATGATAAATATATATATATATATATATATATATATATATATATATATATATATATATATATATATATATATATATAGAGTGAAATTCCTTTAATTATTGCTGAAACCGTTCAAAATCTGTTAACGTAAAACGTGGAAGGTGAGTTTCTTATATAGTTCATCTAGAACAGGAAACCAAAACATACTTGAAGTGTGGGGCGGCTTCCGAATAACAAATTTTTTTACGCAAATTTTGTGTCAGTCATTAATCACCTGCGTATACCTCCGCATGCGGCTACGGTTCTTTACACAGACCTCCCACTTGACACCTGACTGTCGTCGTGTGAACAAAACCACATATCCCACACCTGCACACTTCTTTAATTTCCCACACCCACACAGTACCACCATACTGTTCTCCCACGTCTGTTGCCGTTCTTCCTCCTCATGATTTCATTTCATCGTGTTTATTCGCCTGTGTGTAGCAAGAAGAAATGAGTGGATTTAAGTGTGGACCCTAATCTATATTCGGCCTTGTTTTTAACAGAAGTCAGTCAGTCAATCAGCTCACCAGGCTCCAGTATTTTGGCCTCTCTGCCTACTAATCCATCCAGTACTCGGTGAAATGAATATACCTTGGAAGTGTTCACCCCACAGACTTCCATAGTCAGCAAATGGAGTCAGCAGTTTTGACAGAAGTGACCAAAATACTTCGCAAACATGTTCTTGATTCAGTCCTCACGACGACTTATTCTCAGTGGGTCTTATCCTAAAATTCATGGCTTTTGTTGCGAGAGAAATCGCAAATTCATACAGAAAAGAAATTACAGATAAATCGTCCAGCTGAAATGGTGATTAATTTATTAAGTGAATAAAAAAACCGCGAATTTAAAGAAAAAAAAAACATGATACAAAATACCTACGTTTGTCATCATTAGGACTACTCACGAACAAGAATGGTTTCAGAAAGTTAAATTTAAGATTTCAACTGGTTTGCTGTTCTTGATGTTTACTAAAAAAAACATTATTAAGCTTCCAATATCCACCGATGATAAATTCAGTTCCAAATGCTTTCCGTATTTGTCTCTGTCCACATCTTGGAAATTTCTTTATCTTTAAAAAACTTACTGAAGGTACTTGTTTTGATTTTGCTATCAACAGTAACAACAATTTAACTATCGTTGGACGATCATTTTTGCTGCCATTTTAGAGAGTTATATTTTCACAATTCACCTTTTTACATGAACTCTTGGCCACGACATATTCAGCAGATCTTTATCATCCATATCTTGTTTTGGTGCCAAAGATGTGGAGTTCTTTTGGGTTGCGTTATGAATATGGATGTTCGTAAGTTCAAAATAGGCCGCATTGTAACCATAAATCCCCTTTGCCATTATGTAATCATTTTTTCCTTGACCTTTTAAAGAACTATTCATTTTGAATAAATTTTCATCTTTGCTAATTTATCAGTTAGTATTTGTTCACTAGTGTTTCCCCACATACTGGCGTTTTGTTCTTGATAGCCTGATAGACGTAGATTGCTCCATATACTCAATAACAATAACAGTGATTAGAAATTTCCAACGCCTATTTATGTGCCTGCTTCAGATACATTCATATGAGGGTAAAACAACAATGGGGGTGCAGCTGTGTACGGATATCTGGACGTGGACAAATTTTTTTGCTTTTGCAAATGAAACAAACTATTTTGCATATCATTCTTCGCCATTTCTGTTCCCTAATGCCTCGCGGATTTGCATTTTCCTAGACACGGTTTGCAAAGATATTTTGTCGCTGTACCCGAAATCATCTCGCGAAAGTAAATAGAGAAGTAATTTTTCAGCTGCATTATTCCCGGCATAGTTATTCCAAGTAGTAGGTGGTCCATCTTTTACCCGCCCCCCTCCCCCCCCCACTTTTTTCCGTTGTCACTGGAGTAACGACGGAATGGGCTGGTGAAGCCTCACTGCCTGCAAATGACCCTATTACGAAAAACACGAAAAAACACTGGCTGGTC
>NC_089746.1:63871511-63894011 GCF_040412425.1 Macrobrachium rosenbergii | reverse complement strand
CATTTCCATAAAGTATGAACATTATTTTCCTTAAAGTATGAACATTCTTTTCCATAAAGTATGAATATTCTTTTCCTTAAAGTATGAACATTCTTTTCCATAAAGTATGAACATTCTTTCCATAAAGCATAAAGAAACAGTCTTTTAAATCTTTTCCATAAAGCATGAACATTCATTTCCATAAAGTATGAACATTCTTTTCCATAAAGTATGAACATTCTTTTCCATAAAGCATGAACATTCTTTTCCATAAAGTATGAACATTCTTTTCCATAAAGTATGAACATTCTTTTCCATAAAGTATGAACATTCTTTTTCATAAAGCATGAACAGTCTCTTCCATAAATCTTTTCCATAAAGTATGAACATTCATTTCCATAAAGCATGAACATTCTTTTCCATAAAGTATGAACATTCTTTTCCATAAAGCATGAACAGTCTTTTCCATAAAGTATGAACATTCTTTTCCGTAAAGCATCGTCGTCAAAGAATATTTTCCTCCTGTGTCTTATCTGAAGATCACGCCCGTTCTTTTTTCGGCCAAGCGTCGTTCCGAAGGCAAAAGGCAAAACTAACTCGAGCGACAATCCTCTCCAGACTCTGAGAGGCGGCCTTATATATAAAGAGAACTCTTAATGTACGTTCAGGCCAGATGAGGGAGGAATGACAGCGAGGAAGAAGCAACAAGATTGATGATAAACTTCTGCCATTAAGCCAGTCACTCTTCTGACACATCACAAACAGCCTTTCGTATGATGTATGTTTGTGCGTGTGCTGGTTTGTTGTTGTCGTTGTTGTTGTTGTTGCTTGAGTTGTGGTAGTACATATACGCTAGCTATATATATATATATATATATATATATATATATATATATATATATATATATATATATATATATATATATATATATATATATATATATATATATATATATATATATATATATATATATAGTATATGTATATATATATATATATACATATGTATATATATATATGTATGTATGTATGTATATATATATATGTGTGTATTATATACTATACATATATGTGTATCCATCTGTCTATCTATCTATCTATCTGTCTTTCTATCTATATATATGTGTGTGTGTGTGTGTGGCAAAGTTAATCGATTCATGAACCGAAAAAGAATGATTATATACAACTGTATAAGTGTATGTATTTTTTCAGACGTACATTTACTCTGCAGGTAGCCTAAATGTATGTTTGAGCATAAATCCATATAGTTGGAAAATTGATCTAATCTCTCTTTGTCCATTCGTTGATCTTTTTATTTTTTGTGGCACCCATTCTGCTTTTATAATCATTTATAAAGTTTCAATTATGTATGGTGAAAGATGGAATGGTTAGATTACCTGAAATATCTGGAGTTTATTTATTGAAGGGGTCATAACTGGTATTCTTTGGTCAGTCTTCATTCCACTCCATACTAGTTTTCTGTGAAAGAAAACTATTTTCTGTCCGCCCTCAGATCTTAAAAACTGCAGAGGCTAGAGGGCGGAAGATTGGTATGTTGATCATCCACCCTCCAATCATCAAACATACCAAATTGCAGCCCTCTCGCCTGAGTAGTATTTATTCTGTTTAAGGTTAAAGTTAGCCAAGATCGTGCGTCTGGCACCACAGAGGCGTGGTTGAAAGTTTTATGGCCCGCGGCTGAGAGTTT
Organism: Macrobrachium rosenbergii; assembly: GCF_040412425.1. Classification (NCBI taxonomy): domain Eukaryota; kingdom Metazoa; phylum Arthropoda; class Malacostraca; order Decapoda; family Palaemonidae; genus Macrobrachium; species Macrobrachium rosenbergii. The sequence goes on along the minus strand of NC_089746.1, from coordinate 63,892,324 downwards.
CATGGACCGTGGCTGAGAGTTTCATACAGCATTATACGCGAAGAAACTTGGGCTCATTTTTCACTTGTTTTTTTTTTTATTGTTCTGTAGGAAACAAGCAGACGAATATTGCATAGCGTTTTGAAGTCCAATATCATGTATTCTTTGCTGTATTGGATACATTTAAACTGAAATGATCTTAAAGTTCACGAAGGTCAAGAGGGAAATGTTGGAAGAGTTCCAAAGCCAAAGAAAGATATAGTAACACAGGAACAAAGAATCTCTCTTTGTAGAAGCTGCGTTTCTAAATACAATAAGATTCAGTGACGTTCATTAGGAAGAAATAGATATTATAGTACGAGCAGAACAGAAAAGGCAGTAAGACAAGAATTAAGTGTAAAAAGCTTTCAAAAGACACAACAGACCAACAAAGAAAAATTAGTATTTGAATAAAAATACAAAAGTGTTACTAATCAGACCATTTTTGAAATGATACAGAAACAACATGTTACAGAAAATTCAAGGTTATATTGTTTTATAGAACAAATAGCTCGCCCAACTGCAACTTTAATTTCCATCGTCTGAAACTATGTTGCCGTGAATATTACTACACCTTTATAAAAAAAAAATAAGGAGGAAGTTAAGTAAACACCATAATCTTGTGCGGGCTGCAAGTATTTCCAAGGATGTTCACTGCTAAGCGAACACAAGTTGATATGGCTACCTGGAACTAGAAAGAAAATGACTGAGTATGAATTTCAGGAAGTAAAGATTATATTTATATATATATATATATATATATATATATATATATATATATATATATATATATATATATATATATATATATATATGCATGTGTGTATGTATGTATGAATATAAATAATGAACACATGACAACGTGTTTCTGACACACACACAAACACAAAATGAACACATGAGAACGTGTTTCACGGAAATAAATTTCTTACTCACACCGAGACCGAACCCCGGTCTTTCAAATGAAAGGCCAGGGTGTTACCAATTTACACACAGGTCATAAATATATATAGGTATATATATATATATATATATATATATATATATATATATATATATATATATATATATATATATATATATATATATATATATATATATATATATATATATATATATGTCTGTGCCCAAGTCTGTGTGTGTGTGTGTATAATTACATACGTACATAGAGAATTAAAAAAACTCTTACATAAAGTGACTGGGTTACATAATATAGAGAAGGAAAACGAAGTAGAGACCTCAAGATTTTCCCTGATTTTTTTACAAAAAAATTAACAGAATAAACTTACGCATAAAATATATACGTTTGCGATTGATCCGAATCAAGCATTTTACGATAATCCGGATAATCCAGGATAGGTGGAGGCGAAGTATAAAGGCAAGACGAAACGCAAACACGAACTGTAAGAGGATTGCCGCTAATGGAAGCTTCAACACGCTAATCATCATACATTAAAAAACAAGGTTTCAATATTGATAAACCTATCTTTGGTGAATACTTAGAGAGAGAGAGAGAGAGAGAGAGAGAGAGAGAGAGAGAGAGAGAGAGAGAGTGTATTTACGCCAGCAACACCTATGTTATTTTATACAGCTTAAGAAGTAAATCCTGTCAGTACACTTTTTAAATGCCTAAGTAACTTAGCCAAGATTACTTACGTAATGCTTCCATATTTTTGCTGTTTCCTACATCGACAGCAAAACAGTTTGGATAAATGCGGCTTTAATGAAAATAAAAGTCATAGAATATGGACATCAAACAACAGGTAAAATGCAGGTTGTATTAGCTGAGATAAAACTTGAAGGAATTACATCAATCATAGCCAGTAAAACTTATTTAATACAATGCATTTATACAGAAAAAAAAGTAATCGCGTGATAACATCTTATCTCTCTCTCCCTGGCTCTCAATCACATTTAAGTGGCCTGATATTTAACCCAAAAGAATGAAAATGTTAAGAGAACTTGTTAATTAGTTACATGGCCTGATATTTAACCCAAAAGAACGAAAACGTCAAGAGAACTTGTTAATTAGTTATATCCTGGGAAGCAAAATAGTGATAACGAACCAAATGGAGTTCAGGTGTGTTGATAGTAGTTGGTGATCATCCCTTTCAAGAACTTTCATGACAGATCATCCGATTTTTGTGATTAATCGAGACAAGAGAAACTTATAACACAAGAATAAGCAGATCAAAAATGAGGCCATTGTTCTTAGGATCGGAACACAGGGTGTCAAGAATTTAGGATGTATATATCTGACGTTCTTCTTCAAAGACACTCCTTTTAATCATTGAGAAATGCTTTTTGTAACTTTCAGAACAATATTTCAAGAAAGGGAAGGGATGAACATGTTCAGAATCCAAAATGAGAAATACATCAAATCATGTAGTTTACCATTAAAATATTCAAAGATGCGGAAAACGGGTATTGGTGATACTTTGACGAGGATGTTACTATAAAGAGAGAGAGAGAGAGAGAGAGAGAGAGAGAGAGAGAGAGAGAGAGAGAGAGAGAGAGAGAGAGGGGGGTTTTCTGTGGTACAATTTCATTCAAGGGAGCACATCAGGAGAGCAATTCTCCCAGCTGTCACGGCATAAATGTTATGCAGTCGTTCACTACAAAATGTTTTGGATTCATTTAATCTTAAATTGAAATACGCAGCAAATATAGGGAAAAATTAGGCCTCGCGAAGGTTAATAATGTCTACTCATCTGTTTTATTCATGGATATTTATGACACAAAAGCGAATGTAAGAGATTTTTAAAACCTAGTGGATAATGTCTGTAGATAAGTGGTAACATCGAGGATTTTTCTTTAAACTCTACATAACAAATACCGCACTTTTTACGTTTTGATTAGGATATACTACAAAAACAACGAAAACGAAACTCATTTTTAATTTGTAAAATAATAAATCTCAGTGTCTTTGGTACTGAAAGATTTAAAAGGAGCTTGATGACACTTGCCAATTTAGAAAATAAATGAAAAAATAATTATTCAAAAAAAAAGTTCATCAAACGATTTTGAAAAAACTCTGAAACTTTACGGTATAGACATTTCTCCCAAACATGAATTCATGTACTGAGAGAGAGAGAGAGAGAGAGAGAGAGAGAGAGAGAGAGAGAGAGAGAGAGAGAGAGAGAGAGAGAGATTTTCTGTGGTACAGTTTCATTCAAGTTAGCCTATCTGTACCCAGTGCTGATATAGCCACAATAAATTCTGGCGTTCGATGACTCTAAAACAACTTTGTTATCCTGCAAATAGATAACAGTGTCTGCAGCTATATTTCAAGGTTTTTATCTGTAAGGCCACATCTCAGGAATTCGAAGCTATTCTTCCTTTGAGATTTGGCAAGATAACGTTTTGGATGCTGGAGGAAATATTCATCTTCCAATAGTGAAAAGGAAAATTTGTTCCTTCAATTTATCTAAAATTTCTCGCTCCTAGTTCTCAAGAAAATTGTGAACAGAATTCTAAGTTTCATTAATTTCTAGAAAGCAACTATCACCAAGCTTCCTAATTGATTTCTATAATTATATTAGAACGATTTGCTTTGGAAAGATATTGCAGACTAAATTAGGGTCGGTGTCAGGAAATCCCTGGGTATAATAATTTTCATTGCCTACGTGTAGCATTAGATTAACAAAATATTGTTAATAGTACCCTTGTTATTAATGTAGCATTAGATTTTACCAAATATTGTTAATAGTACCCTTGTTATTAATGTAGCATTAGATTACCAAAATATTCTTAATAGTACCCTTGTTATTAATGCTATTGACACTGTTTTATTTGTCCTGTATTTGGATAAGACCTTCCCAAGAAAATTATATCATTATTAATTTTCTCGGGAGGAAGATGTGTATTTTCTCTTGTATCCAAAATGTTATCTTGCCTAAATCTCAAACGTGAAATGGCAGGCAACTAGGTATAGAATTACTTCTTTATGTTGAAATGGCAGTAAATTATAATTTTAATCATGTAGAAAACTGTCATATGATAAACATGGGTTGCTGCACCTACTACAGATACGTTTATATCATATTTATAAAGTTAAAATACAGAACTGGGGTGAAATAAGAAAATGAAGCTGCTGAAGAATAGAATGGGCAATATTCGGAAGGACTAGATTCAGTGACTGAGAAAAAATATTGAGATATCAGAAAGGATCTGAACAATTAGTGGTTCCAATGCTACGTCATATATGTATATATATAGCCTATATATATGTGTGTAAAATGGGTGGCACATTTCTAGGATACAACTTTATACCTTTCATCCACATTAAACACATTTACAGTATGTTCTTTTAATATATATATATATATATATATATATATATATATATATATATATATATATATATATATATATATATATATATATATATATATATATATATATATATATACATACATACATACATACATACATACATACATATATATATACATACATACATACATACATATACTCATACAATATATTAAAAAGAACATACTGTAAATATGTTTAAAGTGGATATAGTGGACGAAAGGTATAAAGTTGTATCCTAGGAATGTGCCAACCATTTTACATAGAAGATGATTTCCTTACGTTGATTTAGAGGGAGTTGAAGGTCTGAGACGCAAGTAAGTTAGATATTACTGAAGTGCTAAATTTCTATTTCTACCGTCAAAGGTATGCAAGGCAATTAGTATTAGGGTGAAATAAAATGAATTACTGAAAATCGGGGACTCCCCATGGCAGAGAATTAGAGACTAATCTCACCTCCAATTTTGATTACAGAATTTTAGAGAAAATTTGAATGATCTGGCAAAAGAGAAGAACCCAGGAAAGGCAATTTTCAGTTTAAACTGTTTACGGGCTTTAACAGGGTTAATATGGAATTTTTTTTTTTCTGAAATGATGGGGTGCCATTAAATTCCATATGATTTCGTAGAATTATCAAAAACTATGTTTAAGGAATGGAATAATTATACTTGTGTTTATATATATATATATATATATATATATATATATATATATATATATATATATATATATATGTGTGTGTGTGTGTGTGTGTATATATGTATATATATGTGTGTTATATATATATATATATATATATATATATATATATATATATATATATATATATATATATATATATATATATATATATATATATATATATATATATATATATATATATATATATATATATATATATATATATATATTGTCTTAATATCTTCATATCTAATTCTTTGACAGACATAATATATATATATATATATATATATATATATATATATATATATATATATATATATATATATATATATATATATATATATACATGTGTGTATGTATATTATCAGCGTCTGAATAAGAATTACATTAAACTTTTATTAAAGTTTATAGCACATACGTTCAAGATAGTAAAGGTAGCATGTATAGAAGGTGAAAATGTGTATTTGAAAATGTAAAAAATATGTTTTTGAATATTTTTATAATAAAGGATAAAATAAATCTGAACCGCAGTACGGTAAAATTCTATTTGAATTCGAATAATACCACTCTTATTCCCAAATATTCGACAGTCTGACATTTCTAGTTGTTAGTTTGTACATGAATGACGTTTTAACCTTTTAAAAGCTCAAGTTAGATAGTAGGACACCGAAAGCGTTGATTACAAATGTATGAATTAAAGAATGGCTCCCTGACCTTGAAAGCCATGGTTCTGTTTTTTTTTTTATTAAGAAAAGAAATGGAACCTTTCTGTCTGAACACAGAATCAAAACCAAAAAGATACAGTAACCGTTTTCAAATAATAAAACAAAAAAATGTAATATGATTTTTTTTTTTCTGTAAAAGAAAATATTGTGCCGGCTTAGTCTGTCCGTCCGCACTTTTTTCTGCCCACCCTCAGATCTTAAAAACTACTGGGGCTAGGGGGCTGCTAATTGGTATGTTGATCATCCATCCTCCAATCATCAAACATACCAAATCGTAGCCCTCTAGCCTAAGTAGTTTTATTTTATTTAAGGTTAAATTTTGCCATAATCGTGCTTCTGGCAACGATCTAGGATAGGCCACCACCGGGCTTAGGTGAAAGTTTCATGGACCGCGGCTTATACAGCATTATACCAAGAACACCTTGATTATACGCTGTAGCGGCTGTGGCTGTACAGAAAACTCGATCGCGCCGAAGAAACGTCAGTATATATATATTTTTTTTTTCGTTTATTGTTGTTCACCATATTTAACATTACTGAAAGATTAGTCCACCTTTCACTTTTCCTCTCTCTTCTCTCTTAATCTTAACAGTTTTATCTGTTCTTAAGTAAATGTATTTATTGCTTAACCTGTGAAGAGTTAGTCGGGAGAAATCAGTTTTGTAACAAAGTCGTTGACAGTAGTGAAAACGAGAAAAAAAGACGAATGAATGCGTTAGAAGTTCTTCTTAAATGTCAGCAAATGATAAAAAATAAAAAAAATGGTCGGCGATTTCCGTGCTTTGAAGTTTGAACAGCATGGAGGAATAATCATCAAAATGAAATTACTCGTGCGATATTCCTGGTAATTTTACGTCTCATCATGTGACGAAACCAGAAATGTAGCGTCAGGAAACAGATAAGATCCCGTAACAACCAAGAACAAAGGATATTACTGATATGAAAATGAAGGCTGCATAATCTACTATGGAACGTCATTGCAATAACGACAGTTCCCTCTTAACTTCTCGATTTCTGCACATTTTTTGGATACGCCTGTCACTATAAAGCCTGAATATGAAGCAGTTTTGACGTCCGCAGCGGGATTCGAACCTGGAGTATCAGGACGAGGCGTGCAGCTGGGTAACTTGACCTTAATGCTCTTAATACTCTTCCACTTTCCGTGACAAGCATATTAAAAAATGTGTGGATGAAGCTGAGAAGTTAAGAAGGCATTGTTGTTATTGCAAGTACTTATATATAACTAGAGAAAATTGATAATTAAAATCTGTATATACCAATGATGGAAGGGGTGAGACATCAGTTTTATTTTATGAATTACCTGATTAATTAATGTAATCCTTTGAATCACAGCCCCCCCCAAAAAATGTATCCCTTTTTTACGGACTAGTGTCTTACTGATCCTTGTCTTTACACAGAGTAAATAGATACACTAATACGTTTTATAATATAGGTAAAATGAGGCGGTACCGCGGCTTGTTGTTGGTGATGTTGGAAATTGCTTTTATTGGACAATATTATCAATATATAGTGGGCAGAAATGCAATAAAATTTCTATTTTATTCATTGCATATAAATTGCTTTTTATACTATATGAGAGAGAGAGAGAGAGAGAGAGAGAGAGAGAGAGAGAGAGAGAGAGAGAGAGGGAATTTCCATGGATAAAATAAATCGAGTGGGTCAGAGTTACGTTTTGAGCGACGTTGATCCGGAAAGTCTATAGAGAAAATAAAAGCTTCAATAAAAGCAAAATATTGTCAGGCGGATAAAAACTCATTTTAGTACTGCCGTTCCGAAGACAGATATTTTTTGCAGAAATGTTCAGCTTCCACGAAATTCCTTCACCTAAAAAAAAATAGTTTCGCTTTTTTAAAAAAATGAAAGAATTGAAAAGACGCAAATGAGTAATGAAAACACAGTTCCACACCCGGAACTCGGTAAAAGGACATACATTTTCTTTAAACGAGAGAGAGAGAGAGAGAGAGAGAGAGAGAGAGAGAGAGAGAGAGAGGGGGAGTGGGGGGTGGGGGAAGGGTAGAGGGGTAAAGAGCAAGAATATAAGAGAATAAAGGTTAATGTTACGATGCTCCAAGAAATGATCCCGAAGGAAGCAAGTAATTTTAATCGTAGCTGAGATACAAATCATGACATTGAAAGATAATTTCTATAATATAGGCTTATCTCCCACAGATCTTCATATAGAGTTACGAAAAATGATAAAAATGAAAATTGACGTGATTTTAAGAAAACAAAAAAATTAAACAATGCTATTTCTCTGCGTGGAAAGTTTAAAAGTTTAAAACCATTGTGGGAGCTGAAACCAGGAAACTTATATCACTGAATCTCCGTCAGCCAACGCCTGATATGAAAATGAGACCCGAATATAAAACCATCTCAGCCAACAACATATCAGATTCGCTATAAACTCTCCCTCTCTCTCTCTCTTAGAATATTTATACTTTTTTTAATTGTCCATTTCTTTACTTTTATTTCCTTTATTCTACCATAGTTTTTCAATAAATGAGCTTTTTTTTCGTATGACTTAGGTCATTGCTTTTAAATGTGGTCTTTTTTTTCTATATCTACATTCGGTGGCTACAGCTCTCTTTAGCAATGAATCCTGGGCTTAAAACTACTTTCGTACATTTATACTTTGCCTTTTTTGCGTTTCTCCGTCTACTAAACATCCTTTTGCGCACTTACCAACGATTTCCTTCCTTGTCAGTTCTGTCTTTTGATGTAGATCTTCCTTCTTCATGTATCCAGTCACTGTTAATAATAATAATAATAATAATAATAATAATAATAATAATAATAATAATAATAAATAATAATAAAAACTCAGAAAAATCACTCGTTTAATTTTCTTTTATGAGCTTAATGTCCGGAGAATTTATCTTTACTCAATATGGTATGATTTTTATGAGTCAAAATAAACAGAAAGAATTTAAGCCTATAGTATGCCAGTGATATGTTGATAATTCTTTTGTAGGTTTTTGGAAACGAAGAGGAATTACACCTCAACCTAAACTTGTCCATATATGGAAGCCCTTCGTTGGCTGAGTCGGTTGAGCTTCAGACTGTCAGTCGATGGGCCGGAGTTCAGTCCCCCGGCCGGCTGATGAAGAGTTAGAGGAATTTATTTCTGGTGATAGAAATTCATTTCTCACTATAATGTGGTTCGGATTCCACAGTAAGCTGTAGTCCATATATGGAAAATGTACTTTTACAGGAGTTAGCGTGACTCTTTTGAATGGCTGTCATAAAAGGCGATATAAATACCATCACCATACTTCCACATCGAACGTTATGTCCTCCGAGTACTCATTATTTCATTAGGAAATAGTTTTTTTAATATTAATTTTTCTTTTTAATCTAACGGTTTCTGTAGTGATATTTGTATGTAAATTCCTTATTAATTGCTATTGAACAACGGAACAAAATAACGGTTCTGAAAGAAAGAAATTTGTACTAAAAGTTTCCTTAAATGCTGAAGAACAAAACGAAACATACAGTAGGTGAAGAACCAATGGGCTTCTTTTATGCCGTCTTAGAACTACCGTTATATGGCAACTTCAGAATAGAATCCTACTTCAGTTGTGGTGATAAAATAGCAAGTCGTTTATGTTCGTCAATTTTTATAGCTTCAAGCATATTCGTATTGTCAATAAGTGTCTTTTCTGTCGTAGCGACCAGTTGCAAGACGACCTCTATAGTCAGCCGTTATGAAATGCGTGTAATGTTACTGTAAGCAGAGAATATTCTAAATTACTAACATCTGTTAGTGAATATGAACATAGGATTTTAACATTTCTCATGATTAGAATAAATAAGTTTCACAAACCTTCATGGTAGTACATATCCATTGTATAGAATGAAAATATCTAATTCTTGTAATTTTCAGCAGTTTTTTTGAGGTCTTAAAACTTTACTTGTAACCAAATTATATTTTATTTTACCTGTGATACTATCATCTAGAAGAGTGTCCATATTTCTGAATTAAGACTACAAATAAGCTATGTGTGTTGCTCCTCGTCAAAGAATTTATCTCTCTACATATGTGTGTTTGTATGTATGTATGTATGTATGTATGTATGTATGTATGTGTGTTCCCTACAGCCCTCGGCTCTGCCAGCAGCAAAAACAGACAGTATATGTATATTTTACTCACTTCTTCCTGTATTCCTCGTTTCTACCTTCACGACAGGTATTAGCTGTTCAACAAATGTCTTACTCTCTTAGGAGATTATAGAAATACAAATACAGAATACATATGTTTATATATGTATGTATATATATATATATATATATATATATATATATATATATATATATATATATATATATATATATATATATATATATATATATATATATATATATATATATATATATTCCTTATCTCGACGATCCATATCTTTGTCCTTCGTATTTAGAAAGTATTGTTCCCAGCTCCATAATATTGATTTGGATAGGGTATGATATATTATTTTCTTCCATTTTTTAAAAAATATTTAGTCAATGAAGACCTTTCCTTGTTTAATTTTGATCTCATGAGAAGTCAAAATTAGGCATGACGAATTATTATTTCACAAAATGAATTACAAGGGAGCTCTTATAGAAAACATATTCATTTTTATCGTTCTGAATAATGAATGAAACCTTACCATGTGAATATTTCCGGTAAATTACCAGCAGCCAAATTAATCGGGGTATGAAAATACATTACAGTATACCCAAGAGGGGCACCAATTTTTATATTATACATATATATATATATATATATATATATATATATATATATATATATATATATATATATATATATATATATATATATATTATTTCTATAATAGTTTTTATTTTTACCCATTTCTATATTTCTCATTTATGCTATTATTATCTAAATCTTCAATATTATTATTTTGTCATTATTTTTCAAGGTGGGGGCACGTGCCCAGGTGCCCCCTCCCCCCGGATCCGTAAGTGAGTATGCCCATATCCCCAAACAGCCTCTAATGCGAAGAGATTACGAAAACAAAGGCGCACAAGCGTAGCAGATCGACTCTGCAAACCGTTCCGTCATTTCCTCGCTCATACATTAAGAACTCATTTCTGTTCTTCGATCTTTGCGCCCTCTCAGAGGGAAGCGTGTAATGCAAACATTAAGGTGAGACCAAATAAATGACACGTTCGAAACTCGGCGATAGGAGTCCAATGGGTGCCGTCCTTTATCCCAAGGAACAGCCATAATAGCCGCCGAACGCTGATTGATGGAAGCCATTAGCGTCGAACGCCTGTTACTTATTAAGAAATCGCTGCATTCTTCCGAGATAAATCAAGGTCTTTTTTTATCTAATGTTTCCTTTATTTTGTGGCAGAGCGTTCCAATTACTTCTGGGGGGGAAAGTTCGTGCCTAAAAATGTGCATTTTTATGGTTTCCCCGCGGTTATCGTTTGAAAATTGTTTTGCCACATTATTCTGCGTCGTATCTAAATAGAATGTGGAAAATTCGATTAGCAGGAGTGAAAATAAAAGCAGGAGAAGAACCCTTTGAATTAATTTTTGCATTTATGGCTTTTAAAAAAGAAAAAAAAATTAATATAGGGTGAATATTGAAAGCATTATTAATCATTAGAGTAATAATTATGTTGCTGATTATATTTTAGCAAAAAGAGCTTACTTGTAGCTGGGAATATCTCAACAAGAAAATACTGTCCCATTCACCCTCTTATCTTTGAAGCAAGGATGAACCACGTAGGCAAATAATTTCGCATCATCAACTTCACATACAAAAGAAGTACAAAAAGTAAACTCTATCTTCAATCAATCATCCGTCTCTCATTTTGGTTCTTGTAGTTTTTCAATTCCAGAAATAATTTCCAAAAACTTCAGCTCAACCACCCCTCCCCCCCTCCACCTAACCCCCCCACCCACCCCTTGCCTACACATTTTAGAGTTGGTCATTTATCTTCACATGAGCAAAATTACTTACCTCAAAACGCCCAGGTCCGCCTCTTTAACCAAATTAATTATCTTCTACAAATGTCTGTGCTGACTTCTTCGGACGTCCGTACTCCACCTATGCATATGGCCTAAACTTATCATATCCAAAGCTTCCACCTTTTTAGTTTTCTGTTAAGGAAAACTATTGCGATGGCTATTTGTCTGTCCTTCCGCACTTTTTCTGTCCGCCCTCAGATCTTTAAAACTCCTGAGACTAGAGGGTGGCAAATTTTTAGTCATTCTGTATTTTGAAAAATACAACTTTTTATTCCGGGTCACAATAAAGTGGTGCACTTTAGATTCGCCATCTTCGTATTTGTAACTGATATGAACCTAAGTTTATATTTCAACAGTAACTTAAAAGCAATAATATATTCTTTTCTACCATAAACGTCAGGACTGCCTCATCAAACTATTTCACATTACTGATTTTTCAGTAATGTGCTTCACATTTGATTTAGTCATGACTAAACTGCCTTTTCCCTCAGTCCATATTTGATGATGTTTTCAATCTCTTCTAAAGATATCAGATTCAAATGTTCCCAAAGGTCAAGGAAGAATATCGGAAAGAACACTTGGTGGAAGCTGAAAATTATTTCTGGAGGATAATGCCCAACCTTATGGTGCCTCTAAAATGTGAAATATAATAGATAAATAAAAGGTTACATAATTTAAAGAAGGAAAGAGAGAGAGAGAGAGAGAGAGAGAGAGAGAGAGAGAGAGAGAGAGAGAGAGAGAGAGAGAGAGAGAGAGAGAGAGAAGGTGAGGAAATGGCACGCGGAAATTTCTCTCTGGAGACAGTGTCTGGACTAGTCTAAAAGGGACCACTATGTTTTCAAAATCAGCCCCGACTGATCAACTTATAACATCAGATGGATTGCAAATGGTGATGGTTGGGTTGGAGTAGAACTCCTATTAATTTAGCAACTTCGACATTGCATTAAAAATTCAGAAGACTTTTTTTAATAATGGAATGACAGGTTTTCTGGATGGAGGGGTGTGTGAAAACTAGATCTACTCAGTGCTGATGTCAGATACAGTCATAAAGCAAAGCGAGACCCCAAAGATCAGAAAAATACATTCTAGCTCCGCAGACCTTTGAATATGTTATACATATACTTAGTAAAACGCAGTAGAAAGACTTAAACATATAGACCACTTGCAGTAAACGGAAGGACGGCAATATATAAAAAAATAAAAAATAAAATTTTCCAGATGTCATTATTTATATCACTGGCATCGCTGGTTTTGGATTTTTGTGTCTTTGGAACTTAAGCGAGTTTAGAACTAGTAAAGTCGTCAAATGAAGTCCCAAAGGAATCTCTGACCAACGCTAGCATACCATCCAATGTTGAAGATCTAAAACGTTCTGTGGCAATTCAGTTCCTCGTTATGAATAGAATTTAACATTTTAAGTCAACGGGAGGGGCCAATATTACACGCCACCAGGTGACAATTGTGAAAAGGTGATGCTCCTACACAATCATAGCAGTTACATGTGATTTTGTATAGGGCAAGGAATTTTTTCTTCCCTTATGCGAAGCTCCCCAACACAAGACCAAGAAAGGTTAAACAACGTATTTATAAAATCCTCATGAACAAATACCTTTTAGTTGTTAATTAGCAAAAGGTAGGCAACATTGCTATCCAGCGAGCTACTTGTTGACTCACCGTGCTTGATAATGTTTATCTTACTTGTTCCTTAAATATACACGGAGAGACTTTTCACAAAAAGCCACAATTGTATGAAAAATGCCGTCCCTCTTCGTAGTATCATATGAGCTTCCTGAATTGAAAAATACACTTTGGTGCAAAAACTGACGAGAGCTGTCACATTGTTGGTAAACAGAACTTTTCGAAGACTGACACCTGGAAAGATGTACTGGCAACCTTTACAATTTAAACGTTATTTTTTTTACTCAAGGATAAATATACCATCTCTTATTCATTGTCAACAATATAAATAAAGATTTTTCTATCTGAATGAAAAAAAATCGAAACTGAGGAAGTTGGTCGTTACTTCCGAAAATAATTATTACAAAGCCATGCAGAAATTATGGGAAAGTTATTGGTAAATTTTTACACCATTTAAAACAAAGACCTAAAGGTTTTCAAAATTACTGAAATGTTGAAGAACCCTACGATATTAAGGAAGGAGGCTTGTCACTTGAACTGTAAAAGAATGAACCCCTACCTGTCACGCAAGCACTGTCACACAATATTCCATTGCAAGCAGGAAAACTGCAGAACCTAATATCTCCTGTTGTTAATACAGTGGTAACTCTATAGAATTTGAAGAGTGTTTCGAAGCTCTCATTCAGAAATTTTAAATCCATACTCTAGGAGAGAGAGAGAGACAGAGAGAGAGAAAGAAAAACAAGTGCAGTAATCTCACCATTTTCTCCAAAAAGGAAGCTGTTCAGAAGCGGAGGAAGTGCAGGCAAATCTGATTACGACCCTCGCCTTTCTCTCTCCACCCCACGAGAATAAACGCTTTAGATTTCACCCTCTGGATGTCATCGTGAATAGGGCGAACTTCACACATTCCATAAAAATACAAATTTGATAAAGCCCCATTTTTCTCAAAGAGAATTGATTTAAAGATCAGCGCCTGTTCCCCAAAAGAGGCAGGGAAAACTTAGTTGAGCTTTTCCGCGTCTGTACGAATGTTCTCTTCATTTACTTTGCGAAGCAGTTTTTTCATCCCTCGCGCTCGTCGGATTCATAAAGATATTTATGGTCGGACGTAGCGGGAATGCAAAGAACTTCTAGATTTTCGTTCCTTCAATTGCTGCCGCCATGCTGCATGGAACGTCTGACAGTCATACGTTCTTTGGTCTAGTGCCGTTATGGACTTGGCAGTTAGACGGCGTTGGTGAGTTGCATCTAAGAAGCAGAAACGCCTGGGGCTAGCAACCTCATCCCAAATGATTTGCTAATGGAGAAAAGGATCGAACGCCCGTGAATGAGACGAAACGTCCGCTAGAGTTGAGAGATTTGCCAAAAGCCGAATCCCTCTCTCTGTCTCCCTATTTCTGTGTATATATATACACATATATATATACATATATACACATACATACATACATACATACATACACATTAAGCTACAAATGTCGTTTAATATCCAATTCTCTCTACTTGGGAAATAATACCCAAGGAGAATTATAATTGATAAGCGGTTCGTCTCCTGGTGGACTCGATCCACCAAACAGCGAGAACCAACGACTTCAGTGACTTGCGTACTTGTGTGTAAGATGGCTGGTGTGGGTCGTCCCAGTCCTGGTAGGGAAATGTTTCGAGGAACAGCCTGTCACAAGAGACTGAAAATCAAAATACTGAGACCCTGTAGAGCCAACCCCCCAAAAGACAAGACTTGGGCTTCTTCGTTCAGCTTACGTTGAGGTCGAGCAGTAAGGGCCATGTCACCTGGAAAGAAGTTTAGAGAACCACTCCTGGCTTGGGCGAGAGACGCAAAAGGTTTCAACCTCAACAGGATTTGAACGAAGAAGCCCAACTTTTGTCTTTTGAGGGGTTGGCTCTACAGGGTGTCAGTATTTTGCTTTTCAGCCTTTTGTGACAGAAAACATTTCCCTACCCGGACTGGGACCCATATTCATAACTGAGGAATTGAAGTTCCTCATTGGACGGGCGAGTATCGTTCTCAGCTAGCACTCTGCTGGGCCCCCGTTCGATTCTCTGACCGGCCAATGAAGAATTAGAGAGGAATTTATTTCTGGTGAATAGAAATTCATTTCTCGGTATAATGTGGGTTCGGATTCCACTATAAGCTGTATGTCCCGTTGCTAGGTAACCAGTTGGTTCTTAGCCACGTGAAATAAGTCTAATCCTTCGGGCCAGCCGTAGGAGGGCTGTTAATCAGCTCAGTGGTCTGGTTAAACTAAGGTATGCTTGAGGAACTGAAAGCCAAAAGTTATCGCCCACCGCATTTCCAGAAAAGGGGCGCCATGGAAACAGGAGGATCCTCTTTCCTTCACCCTTCTCCCACTTTTCACTCGGCCTTCATGTCCTTCCTTCTTTTCCTTATTTTGATTTTCAGTCATTTGTCTGTGTCAGTAGAGACGAAATGCGATAGAACGGAATTATATAAAAGGATTCCGGTTCGGTCGGGAGTCGAACCCGGGAACTCTCGGTGATGAGGTAATTAAGCCTTGCCATAGGAGCACGAGCAGTTAGTAAGTTTATTTACATGCGTTTGTATGTGCGTGTGTGTTTATTTATTCTTAAAATTAATGTTATGTTGCATTTCAGTCTGGAATTGTAACATATCCTTGCTTTTAAGATGTAAAATCATATAATCTGTCGAAATCATAAGCGTGTCAAATTGAACCTCGTTATGAGAGAGAGAGAGAGAGAGAGAGAGAGAGAGAGAGAGAGAGAGAGAGAGAGAGAGAGAGAGAGAGAACTCATGTGTTTAAAATCTTTTTACCCATTGGTAACTGGAATCCCCTAAAGGAAAAACGCATGGCAACGCGATATTTAGTACAATGAAATCAGTGTTTAAAAATAGATATTAGGCTATCATTTGGTGGAGAACTAATCAACGCAGTCCTGCCTTTGACTGCAATGCAATAATTGGCAATGGTTTCATTCCAATAATTCTTTTAGGTGGCAAATATTCCAAATGATATTTTCGCAAAATATCACGAGCTCGTTATCAAAAACTGTAACTTGACCCTCACATCTGTGATTTTGAACTGTTGTCCAATTCGAAATACAGTTTGAAGGAAATAATTTCTTTTATCATAATTTCATTATTATCATTTTTCATATCCACTTCACATTATCTTAAATGTAAAAGAAGAATCTCGAAAGGTATACGAATAGACAGACGGAAAAGAAGAAAAAAATGCAGAAATGCAGCGTATACTATGCATGATATAATTAAAAAAATATTGGTAATTATATCATGCATAGCATACACTGAAATTGGTATTTGTTCTCATCTGATCTCACTACTGTTATCCTCTTGCTACAAGCCCAAAGGTCCAAATATGGAAAATCAGCCCAGTATAGAAAAGGACAAGAGAAAAGAATAGACTGTAAAGCTTTACTAATTCACAGGGTGCTTAGGGCAATTTCTTTCAAGATTTGATCCGCTTTTGATAATGCGTACAGACAGAAATGTGGTTAAAATAGTAGGATCAGTGGTGGACTCGGCCAAGTGAGTCAGATGATGTCGCTGACGAACGGAGCAGATGTGCCTCCAGTTTCTCCAAATGGGCAAGTCTACACTTATTAAACTACGATTGGTCACCGTAAAGATAAATCAGCAGATGGGAAGAAACTGGCTTATAAGTATACTGAAGAATAACATTGATGGTCTATATTTTTCTGTACCAGAGTGATAAGAAATTTACAATAATCATCACAACGGTAAAACTGTCTTGTTTTCAGAGAAAGATAAAGTGTTTAATATTTACAAGTATGCACATTAAAAGTAGAATGGAAATATGGTTAGAGACAACATAGGGTGCTTGTGCCTGCGTATTCTCTGGTGTAACTGCATAAAAAGAATAAAATTTATCCTTTTTCTCCTCCATAAATTATTTATCAGATTTATGACTGCTACAGGATGAAACTTCAGTAGTTTCTGGTGCATTCAACAAAATTTTTTTTTAATAATGGTGCTGCAACTCAAAGGGAATGAACGCATTTAAAAATGACTTAAATAGGTTTTATTTGGTCATACACTGACACTTATCACTGGAGGAACAAGATCCTTGAGGCCGACCTTGGTATTAGACTAGGGATGACTAGGCTTTCAACGTGGTATAGGAACACTGAAATCTTATGGTTCCCCTGGCACACCTCATCCCTGCAGTGTTTCCAAACCTCTTTTACATAGCATGGAAGGTGATAGCCACCCTTCAAAGATTAATAATAGTCTCAGGGACGTCTGTAGCTTTCCCTGGGGAACAGTGTCTCAAAACAGTGAACTAGACTCATCTTATATCCAGCAAAAAGCAACACTAAGTGTTAGAGATGTGAGGACTTCTGCTTACTGGAATGTATTCTGGGTCTTAGTCAAAAAAGTTTCGTAATTGGCATACAAGTGAATTTACAGTACCTAGTGGACGTGTGTTTGCCAATTTGATAAACAGGCAAATAGTAAGTGTCGTAAAAGCGATAAACAAATGGGGTATCACCATATTAAAGGAAAGCTAGAGATAAGAATATGCAAAGAAAAAGAAAAAAAACACGAAGGTTTTGCCACGGTAACTGCAGATGTGAGGGAATCGCATCATTCATGTTCCTGAGCTGTAACAGCATGGGTTGCTTTCATGGTAACATTATATTGATTTTCAGCTGAATTATAAACTTTCCGTGTCACAACTATTTATTGGGTATACATTCCACAAGGTAAAATATATGCCTTTTCCAAAGATAACGTGCCCTCTGGTTCTCCAATAAGGCACAACTAAAAGCCAGCAGTCTTAACTTCCTTATATAACCAGAAATATTGTAGGAGCAAAAGATCACTAATAATTCCACTAATCTCTCCTTGCTATTTTATATATTTTCTACAAGAATGTGACACAGCAGGAACATCCGGGTCAGTTTTAATTACTGTAGAACTAAAACCTTGCAAAAGTCCCAGCTAGAATAAAAAGGTTGCTATTTATAACGGGAGGGGTATATAGATGAATCCTAAGTCCGAGAAATAGCCAGACTTCTGAATGGCCTCGTTTGTAATTGCCTAACTTCCAGATTCAAAAGTTGCATCAGTGGTAAACATCGAGGAGGCCTTTCCATTATCTTCTCCATCTTAGTCATGATGAAGCAAGACAATAAAAATTAGTAGTTTTTGAGAGTGAATTATGATAAAAGGAATGTATGCACTGCTATTTACTTTGGCTTGGGAATTACATTGTGTTTAGGATGCAACGGTTTTCGAAGCCTTGAATGAGCGGTTCAGTAAAGTACCACACACACACACACACACACACATATATATAGATAGGCTATGTATACTTATATAAACTTTTCTGACTCACATCGGGACTGAACACCAGTCTCTCCAGTGAAAGTTCAGGGCGTTAGTAATTCCTCTGCACGAGTCATACACTGGACTCACTTGAAAGACTGGAGTTGAGTCCCCAATGTGAGTGAGTCAGAAATTTATTTCTTCGAAAGACGTTCCCATGTGTTCATTTCTACCACATATATATATATATATATATATATATATATATATATATATATATATATATATATATATATATATATATATATATATATATATATATATATATATATATATATATATATCTACTGGGTATCAAAGGTAGTGCATTTCATAGTTTATTGTGCCAACATTTCACAACGCTTCTCGGTTGCATTTTCAAGGCTGAAAAATGTGAACACTGTTTTACTCATAACAACTCATAAAATATCTTGACAACAAATATAGAATTGTTACAGTGACATCCCTGTAAAACATTTAAAGTAAGGTATAACAAAATAGTATATAACAATTCACAATAAAATGTAAAAAGACATAAGAAAATGTAAAATTATCATATTGACATCAGTGGATACAGAAGTAAAAATTAAAGTGAGATATAATAAGAGTAGTAAAAACCAGTATTAGTTAAAAATAGTAAAAACCACAATAACATTAATAAAGCTAAAAGTAAAGTAGCTCATAAAAATGCTTCACAAACTAAAAACCCATCCAGCGAGTTATTTCAAACCTTCAGAGGAACTTTCAGTGACAAAAAAAAGATAGACGAAGTGCGGACGGCCATTGCGCAATATACGATTGGGTAGAGGAATTCTGTAAAATTTAACTTCAGATCTAGCTTTTTGATCATTATGGATTCCAAGGCAAGTAGTGATTCTAATTTTGAGCTTGCCCTGTAATTTGGACATCATCGGCATCTATGTGTTTTACAGATTTTTCAATGATTACTGATGTTTTAGGTTGTTCTGGTTTGGACAGCCTATTTCCTGTCCTGAAACTTACTCCTCTATGAGAATCCAAGTATCCTCTTAGTAGACTTTTTATACATCCCATTAGGTCCCTTCGCGGCATCTAGGGCAACTATACTATATTTGTAAACAACGGTGAATGTAAACAACGAACTAAGCTTGCCTTTGTATCTGAACAAAGCCTATGGTGACCGGGTTCTTAGGGATAAGTTTCAATTTTAGGGTTGGTAATTCCTGGTGGTTCATATCAGTTAGTTTTATCCCTGAAGTTATCATCATGTAGAAAAGGAAAATTCAACCAAGAAGTGCTTTCCCCGTTGCCCGGTAGATGTGATTTGAGCAGTGGCTCCAGTTTTGATGGTATATATATATATATATATATATATATATATATATATATATATATATATATATATATATATATATATATATATAATGTGTGTGTGTGTGTGTGTGTGTGTGTGTGTGTGTGTGTGTGTGTGTAGATCAAATTAGATTAAAACCATACCAAGAAGACTTTAACAAATTAACTGTTTTACATACACATACGTATGACTCATCAGTGTTTTAGGTAGTCATATATATACACATACATACATACATACATACATACATACATACATACATAGATATACTGTATATATATATATATATATATATATATATATATATATATATATATATATATATATATATATATATATATATATATATATATATATATATATATATATATATATATATATATATATATATATATTCAAAAATTGCTTTGTTACAGAACTAACAAAACTGAGGAAAAAAGCCGCCATCTGATGTGGGGTGGAGTAAGCGGAAGGGTCGCTGGAGTCTTACAAACTCACCTCTTGTAAATTCATATATGTAAACGTGATGTTCTCTCTGGGTCCAACCAGTACACGGGAAAACGGTTACTAGGGAAGATTCGTGCTGAATATACACAATACGATGTTATATGGTATTTCTTGCGAATTATGGTAAAATATACGAGCTCCCACAGTGGAAAAATTGAATCGTTAGCTTGCAATTTACCACTGCTTGGTAACCTAACGATCGCATTGCGATGTATTCAAAATATGATTTTTTTTAGA
>NC_089746.1:63856511-63866511 GCF_040412425.1 Macrobrachium rosenbergii | reverse complement strand
AGTTGCTGAAGAAGTAGAAAAAATAGAATTTATAATAACGGTAATGACAGTAATTATATGGAGGAGAAAAAAATTGAGAATGATAATAAAAAAAAAAAAAACCAGATTGCAGACGTGAACACAAATAAGCCTCTGGTAACTCATCACCAAATTGACACTGCAGCTTTAAGGTGAACTACTGCTCATTCTATTTAAAATGTTCACTCACAGTCTCCGACATCACTTTTGAACTAAGAACTTTTAAAAGAGGAAAACTTTTTTTTCTTTTTTTCCCCCAGGAGATCGGGAGATTTTTCTTTCCAATCGGGAGACTCGAGTAACGAGTCAAAAACTGGGATACTTGACAGGTCTGCTTTTAGAATATTTTATTTTGGAATACTTTCTAGAACACTCACAATCGCTATCTGAAGAGTTAAAAAAAAAAAAATAGTCTGCTTCGCGAAAGGAGAGAGAGAGAGAGAGAGAGGGAGAGAGAGAGAGAGAGAGAGAGAGAGAGATGGAGTCGAATTCTAGAAGCAAATTCTAAAATCTAATGAGAGAGAGAGAGAGAGAGAGAGAGAGAGAGAGAGAGAGAGAGAGAGAGAGAGAGAGAGAGAGAGAGTAGAATCGAATCGAATTATAGAAGGAACTCTAAAATCTGATGAGAGAGAGAGAGAGAGAGAGAGAGAGAGAGAGAGAGAGAGAGAGAGAGAGAGAGAGAGATGGAATCGAATTTTAGAAGGAATCTTTAAAATTTGAACAGAGAGAGAGAGAGAGACCCTACTGGTATGGTTTGATGATCTTAACTATCTATTCTAACTAACTGGTGTCTTTTCTCTTCATTTCTGATTTTTCATGTGTAAATTATAGATTTATATTCATTATTTTCGGGTCGCCCTCCATATACTCACCCCAAGAAATTTAAGTTTTCTTATTCATACTTAACAATGAAAGTGTATTCCTAATCGACGAAGGTTGAAAACGAGAATTTTGCTTGAGCACCGTAGCAATAAATTCAGTACAAGTCGCTTTTTCCATAGACCCCACCATACTGAAGCTTTTTTTTTTTTTTTTTTTTTTTTTTTTTTTTTGAATAACAAATTCTCGTTGCCCGTATATGGTAGCCATCCTTTTCCTAAATGATAAGTTTTATAAATGAACTTTTAAAAATATCTTTATGTTATCGAAATGTTACTTTCCAGAGAATGTGAAAAACGTTATGGTAATATGGTGCACTTGACCCGCTATAAGATATTTATTCTCTTTGAATATTTATGACCATCCCAATCTTATACCTATGTAGCATAAAACTGAAACATCTGGGCAGCAAGTAACGATTTATCTAGGATTTTCTTATATCTACCTTTATCATTATGAGTCATTATTATAATTAATTGTTCTCTCTCTCTCTCTCTCTCTCTCTCTCTCTCTCTCTCTCTCTCTCTCTCTCAGTGTATGGATTTTGGAGTGTCCATAGCGGCCCCCATTGCAGGTTTGTTTCTGGTCGATTAGCATATGAAGGGTTTTATGGGCTTTCAAATGTGATTTTCTTTCAGTGACCCCCTACGCCTCGAATTCGTTATTCCTAAGGACAGCCAACATTTCAGTTCATGAATAATAAAGATTTCGAAGCTTTTCATTCTTTGAGTCACGGGAACAATAACTGCTGAATATACGGACTACGAAATTAGAATTTGTTTACATTATGAATCGCCAGAAGAGACAGTCATGGGGGTCGCGATGTCCGTGACAAAAGCGTGGCGGAGAGGTTGGTCAAAAATATATGCAATTATACACTGCACGAATGCGAGGAGAAGGGAGACAAACCACAGACTCACACTGGATGCTTAGACAAAAGAAGAATGCATGCTGACTAACACAGAGGTCCATCCGTCTGATTGCTAAAAGGCTATTGTTCGAGTTAATGGATTAGGTTGTCGGTCAACCGCCGTCTCCTACCGGCCTGGGAAATTTATGAGATCGTGACCGATGTGTGACTGGTAGGCTACTTGAGGTTATTCACATATCTAAAACATAACCTTCTGATTTCCATACTTTTTTTAATCACTTAAAATCGCAGTCAGAAAAGCCTGTTTGCCATTTTGCATTCACCTTCTGATTTCCATACTTCTTTAATCACTTATAATCACAGTCAGAAAAGCCTGTTTGCCATTTTGCATTCACCCTCTGATTTCCATACTTTTTTAATCACTTATAATCACAGTCAGAAAAACCTGTTTGTCATTTTGCATTCTTCCCTTCCCGTCATCTGTTATCAAAAATGGTATATTGGTGGTCAAGATGCTATCTGAAATATTTTGAGTTTACTTTTTTTTATTAAAATGTAAACTTTTCTTATTCGTCTGCAACTGCGAAATCCTTATTTTATATTGGTGGATAGAGCACCTTGGCTGCTTTTCCGAAGCACAACCAGGTCCCTGTATCCTTGTATGAAGTCAGAACTTCTGGCGCATAATTGCTTGTTGTGTGTTTTCGCCTCAATAATGACCATAATTTAGTTAATCATAGTTGGTCTTTTTGGTACTTGCGTTGCTTTGTTTGTTGCAGGCAATTATCTTGATTAGGAATGTACAGTTATAGAAATGACGTGGGACGTTGATGTTATTGTCAAAATAACGATGAAAAGATTTCTTATAACCTTTATTTTTGTAGTCAGTTAAAGCATGAAAAACCCACGCGAACTGTTATATCACTTTCAGTAAAATTTAGTAAAATACGGATTGAAACCAACAGGCGTCTCATGTGATGAAAACTTAATTTCTTCTCATTCGCATTTTCATTTCATTAAGAGAACACTTGGCATACAGTGAGAGAGTAACTGGGTTTTTTAAAATTAAACAATAATTATACCATGAGAATTAATTTCAGTGCATTGTGAGAGTTTTAACTAAAAAAAAACTTGTCAGAATTGGTATTGATTCCAAAAACGCTGACTTCAAAAATAAAAAAAAAGAAAAATGTCTGGTCTAATTTTGAAATTATTATTGCACTTAACTGAAGGGAGGAACACTTATATAGGTTGCTATATAACACTGTATGAGAATTTTCCATCTTACCATCTTACCTAGGTTAAGTTACCTTCATTTTTAAGTTACAGACACACACACACACATATATATATATATATATATATATATATATATATATATATATATATATATATATATATATATATATATATATATATATATATATATATATATGTATTCTGTATGAATGTATGTATGTATGTATGTATATGTATTTAAATTCACAAGATCATGAGCTTATGGTTTTATTGTTTTGCCCTCCAGAGAACGTTGCATTATGTTAATCGATATACATAACCCACCAGTATCCCTTTAAGACATTCCATCAAAATAATGTTTAAAAAGATGTCTTTGATATCCATATCCTTTTATCGAGCGGCATTGAAAGATTAAAGTTTCATTCTATTCACATAGAATACAAGGACATCTGCTTTCCACTTTTCAGGCGTATGTCATTATACCAAAGCTAACAGCAACCGTTTACTTTTATACGTATCTTCAATAAACTTAAAACAAAGCGAACCAACGTACCTAATGTTAGGGGAGAGAAAGCTAGCGGCGAAATGAGAGCGGCACCTACTAAGAAATTCTATATATTATTCATGAGAAATACACCACTTGTGAAGATTGAATAGTGAGGAATTTCATTTATATCAATTTGGGTGAATTCTTCTGAAAACTGAGACTTGATTTTCTTGCGCCCCCGTTGGCCGTCTTCCCCTAGAGAAATTAGTATATATTACATTTTTTTTTTTTTTCTACTGAGCAATTTATTGAACCAGTTCGAAAACAGTCCTTCTTTGAGGATTATATCTTGTGTGCGTTTATGTGTCTGTCGTGTCTTTATAACAAATCTAAATCCTTCTTCAAATGCCTTCTCAGGTGCTTGATGCAGTAGACAAACAGTTAGTGCAAAGTTATACTTTTGACATTTTTTTTATATTTGTAAAGTTCAAATACAGCGGTTCAGTAAGCCAACCTTGAATATTGGAATGCTAGGTTTTTTGAATGGCCAAACCTGATAGGTATTTCATAGATGGCTGGGAAGTTTGTGAGCTCGGATGAGCAGTTTTATTCAGAACTCGAGGCTTAATTACCTAGAAAGCTGAAACTGAAATCCCATGGAATATACTACTAATAAAGAGAATATATATATATATATATATATATATATATATATATATATATATATATATATATATATATATATATATATATTATATATTTAGACACGGGAAGGGACAAATGGATTAGGGATTTTACATTTCACCCTTCCTCGCCCCCCCCCCTTCCTGTCAGGGCTGAACTTGGACTTAAAGGGCATCGGGAGTGTCATTATTCATCTCAGCAACCTCGAAAACCGTGGATTAGTCACTAATATCTGTCACTATCGGTTATTTTTACACGTCACCCCTTCCTAACCCCCTTTGGTGCCAGTGATGTCTTACCCACACAGTGTTCCCTTCGAGATAGGATGTCATATGTAGGCTATACCAAGTTTGGTTGAAAGTGCTCGATACATTTCAGAGTGTATGAGGAACATACACACAGATACATACATACATACATACATACATTTATATATTTTATATATATATATATATATATATATATATATATATATATATATATATATATATATATATATATATATATATATATATATATATATATATATATATATATATATATATATATCACAGTTCGACTGGGATAACAAATGGCCTTTGGATAACTCCTCATTAGTGTCCGACTTGTTTGTTATTGAGGCATCAGTTATTTTCAGTACCTCAGATTTATATGTATATACATATATATATATATATATACATATATATATATATATATATATATATATATATATATATATATATATATATATATATATATATATATGTATATATATATATTCTTTTTTAAAGGAAAGCTATCATTTCCTGCATGCACTTTTCAGACTCTGATGAAAATTAAAGGCATCCTGCTCTTGCACGTAACACGAGTCATTCCCTTAATCTTAATGAAATCTAGTGTGTCTTTCATATCCTTTTCTGGACTCGGCTTCGCGTCTTTTGAGTCATCATATTTAATCTGGAAACCGTTCTCTAATCTAACGAGCCATTTCCTTATGTAAAGAGAGTTTGGAAAGAAAAGAAAATCAGACTAAGAAAGTTAACAAACAGCTCATCACGGAACGGGAAAGAACAGGAAAGTTTAGGGGACCTGATATACACTGTCGACAATTTTTAACTTGAATAGCCATTATTTACAGCTTAAATTATACAACATCAGACCACTGATTAGAACGGGAGCTTCTTAATATTGTTATTTAGCGCCATCGTATATATATATATATATATATATATATATATATATATATATATATATATATATATATATATATATATACACACACACACATATATATACATATATATATATATATATATATATATATATATATATATATATATATATATATATATATATATATATATAATAGTTAAGTATACCTTAGTGTAACCAGACCACTGAGCTGATTAACAGCTCTCCTAGGGCTGGCCCGAAGGATTAGACTTATTTTACGTGGCTAAGAACCAATTGGTTACCTAGCAACGGGACCTACAGCTTATTGTGGATTCCGAACCACATTACAGCGAGAAATGAATTTCTATCACCAGAAACAAATTCCTCTAATTCTTCATTGGCCGGTCGGAGACTCGAACTCGGGCCCTGCAGAGTGCGACCGAGAACGGTACCGACCAGTC
Organism: Macrobrachium rosenbergii; assembly: GCF_040412425.1. NCBI lineage: Eukaryota > Metazoa > Arthropoda > Malacostraca > Decapoda > Palaemonidae > Macrobrachium > Macrobrachium rosenbergii. The sequence goes on along the minus strand of NC_089746.1, from coordinate 63,860,717 downwards.
CAACGAGGAACTTATATAAAGGTAAACATCGATTTATAAATCCTTCTCAATTCTTTATTCTCTGACCAGTGAATTTGAATTCTTGCAGGAACGCATATGATTGCTGCATTTCAAATCTGACCAAAAAATAAATAAATAAATAAATAAATACACTTGAAACGTGTTATACGGAGGCTGACGAGGAACGTTAAGTGTTTTGCCGAGACAGTAATCGTGACCAAGACAATACGATTTACCTGTGGAAGTTTTGTTGGTCTTCTTCCTTAGTCACTGATCGAAGTTCGTGCGAGTAAATGAGCATTTTCCGACACTGAGAGTGTCAATCAGTGAAAAGTACCTTGATGGTGAATGCTTCGATAGCCGAGTTTTCGAGTGCACTTGCAAAAAAAAAAAAAAAAAAAAAAAAAAATGAAAAGTGGAATTTGTAAGGCTGTAGTAGCTGGCAAATCTCCCGCTACTTGGAATGTTGGTAGCATGAGATTCAGGGATGAAAGCGACTTCAGGTTTTAAAAGCTACAGTGATGGGGAGGCAGACAGAATTCATCCTCTCTCTCTCTCTCTCTCTCTCTTTGCTACCACTCTAACACCATCTCTTTTTCTTTGCACATTCTCATTCTCTCTATTCCTGTCTCTCTCTTCTCCGCTTACGCAATCGGCTTTTTCCCTTTCCCCCACCCACTCGTGATCTCTCTCTCTCTCTCTCTCTCTCTCTCTCTCTCTCTCTCTCTCTCTCTCTCTCTCTCGCTTTGCCCTCTTATCAAGTTCCTCATGCCACGGCTCTCCTCCACCAAAACAGTGGCGCTGATGACTGTAGTTATTTCTATGCCAAATAACGTCTACAAATCAACAAACATTTGCCCAAAACACTATCGTTAGTATTTTGACATACTTCTAATCTATGTCATTCTCATCACCTCTCTCTCTCTCTCTCCTTCCACACTTGCAATTTCCTCCAGTCACCGTTCATATTAGCTCCGCCATAACACTCGTCCGATCTCCTGGTATATATATTTTTATTTTATTTCTCTGTTCCTGCACGCTCATTTTGTTTCCCTTACTTACCCCTTCCGTAACAACATCTCATTTCTCACTCTTCTCAGATGTCAGATTAATTTCTCTCTCTCTCTCTCTCTCTCTCTCTCTCTCTCTCTCTCTCTCTCTCTCTCTCTCTCTCTCAAACACATGACAAATGTCACCCCTGGTATATCTGCTGGCAATGAGTGATGTATGTAATTAAAACAGAGGAAAAATAATTTAACATAAAGATTGACATACGTACGCAAAAACATTCGATTAAAAGATGCGTCCATTTGAAAAAACGGTATTACTTAAAATCAACTCGCACAATATGTCAGGTGTCAATTTTGTTTCATAAGCAGAGTCCACTTGCACCGGGGTACGGAAAATCATCAACGTTACGTCATCCGCTCTTCAAAGGTAACTTCACAGTCTGTGTCGAGACTCATTATAGTTGAGGGATTCTCAAAATATCCATCACTTTCTTTTGGTAAACTGTTAAACTTGAACATCAGTGAAGTTTCCTACTTGACGGGTGCAACGGTTTACTCTGTAGTCTTGTAAAGTTTGTCCAAGCGAACGTTTTTTCATGGACCAGTGGTTGTCTTTAAGATCCACTATGGTTAAGATGGGAAGGTAAAGAATTATGTACCAACCTAGTGTAAAGGGAGACCCAGATCTTTTAAATTAGCATCTACATTATTTGATAAAAAAAAAGAAACTGTTTACACATTTTAATATATAAAACAGTCTCGATTGTTTCCATTGAAAGGCACATGATACACGCGTAATTTTTATTTTTAAAAATTTCAACACAAACAGGACTGATTTCATCATCAGAAAAACAGTCTAATGTAGTAACATTGTGCAAAATCACAGCTGATTGTATAAGGTTATGTATTTGGAATCATTATAAAGTTTCGTTAGCTGTGCTGCCGACATCCGGCTCAGCCACCAGCCTCGGCAGCTAATCGCAAAGCTACCTCCTGCTGCAAAGGTTTTCCTTGTCGCCATTTTCCCGTCTGTAATGCGCTGTTGAAAGAGTTCAGTTTTTGAGAATAAATCACTCTCTTTTACACTATTTCAACAATTATGTCAGTCATCATTATGTAACCTGTTTTGCCAGCAAAGTAAAATGGAAATTAGAACCTGGTGAAATAACAACTTTTTTTAGCAAAGGTGGAAAAAGCTTCATGATGCAAGTGTGGCGTAACTGCTAACGTTGCAGTGGCATAACATTTCCACTTTCCACACGATAACTCGATCGGTGCCCCTTCCAGTCTTCAAACATACATATACATCCTTCAGTAGATAGACAGGCGACAAGTGTACCGTTTTTCTATTTAATACATTGTATACAAATATGTGCAATTGTGTGTGGACATATATGTATGTATGTATGTATACATATATACATATATATAAATGGATGTATGTGTGTGTACGTGCCACAATAACTCTGAAACGCCTTGAGCAATTTCAAGAAAGAGAGAGAGAGAGAGAGAGAGAGAGAGAGAGAGAGAGAGAGAGAGAGAGAGAGAGAGAGAGAGAGAGAGAGAGAGTTTATCGGTTGACATCCAGAGTTATCCTGGGCAGTGCCGTGTTGGTCAGCTAATATATATATATATATATATATATATATATATATATATATATATATATATATATATATATATATATATATTATTAACTTAACTTTCTTTGTTTTTCTTCTTTTTCACATGCAAACATAAAACTGTTCTGTAACTTCTTTTATGGCCGCTCGTATTGTTTCTAGAGCTTGGATGCTCCTTTTAGTTGGGATTGACAATATAAACCCAGGCCTTTGACTAACGTAAATGGGCTACAGCTTATTTAGAACCATTTGGAAAAAATTTTCAGTCCCGTGTTTTTGTGAAGAGTCCATTTCATCCTTTCCCTGAAGCGTTTGTTTTCCCCCTGTTGTGGAAATAGATTTTCCTCTTTTGATTTCATATTATTCAAAGCATAAATGACCTAAATTTCCTTATTGTTGTTTGAATGTTCGGTTTGCGTCCTACATATTTATCAGGACTGAAATTTACAGAACAGGCCATATTTTTAACGGGCCTTTATAGAATAAGCACTTAAAGATTTTAATTTCCGTGAGAATAGTGAATTTAGTCATAGTGTATAATTACTTACATATATATCACGTCCAAGAATATTATTGGGCTTTTGTAAAAAGACATGTTTATATATTTTCGTTTAATATAGTCGTATAGGCAGGCTAGATAGAATTAATATTGCAACCTTTTAATAGGAAAATTCACGACGGAAACGTCGTAGCGTATGCATTTAGTTATATTTAGTATTTTATATAAATTCTGTTCTTTTCTGCCTCCTACATACATTCAATTATCAAACTATATTTATCCGTTGCTTGCTTGTTATATTACTTCGTGTGTCTCATTCACCGGATCTTCATTTAACTCGTAATGCTACAATAATATACATCTTTGTATTTTGATAGAATGTTATTCGTCGACTATTCTGATACTAGGAAAAAGGTATTGTCTCTGTATGACGTTATCTTTAGAACACTGGAGGTAAAGCCTCTCATTTTCATTTTGCTGCTTCATGCAGTTATTTTATTCGTGTTACCATTACGATCATGTTGACATTTTGATTTAAAGAAAATTTTGCAAACTGTACCTAATGTTAGCCCTTTTAGTAGCCGTCAAGTTATGATTGATATAAGTTTTGAAAATCTGTTTGTTATTATACGTAATGGTGATTCTGGTCAATGTGTATGTATATATATGTATATATATATATATATATATATATATATATATATATATATATATATATATATATATATATATATATATATATATATATGTGTGTGTGTGTGTGTGTGTGTATGTATATATATAAATAAAGATAAACTCCAGGAAGGAAACGGATTTTATCATTATTTATATATTCATCCACCATATTTTCGTTTCATTATTTATATATGTATATATATATATATATATATATATATATATTCAGTATATATTATAAGAAAAAGGGTTCCACATAGTATATTTTATTCCACGCCAGTGTTTCAATAATAGCTTCATCATTATGGATAAAAAATATTACAAAAATTAAAATCAATGACTCATACAAAAAGAACTTGAAGTAGGTAGAACACAAGAGTAAAAAGAAATAAAAACTCAA
>NC_089746.1:63849011-63851511 GCF_040412425.1 Macrobrachium rosenbergii | reverse complement strand
TTGTGTCAATGCAGAGGGCTTCCGCCTTACGAAAAATTAGAAAGTATAACATATCTATTTTAATTTATTTTTGTTACTTATTTACTTTATTTATATTTATTTATTTATTTTTACTTAATCTATTTTAATTTATTTTTGTTACTTATTTACTTTAGTCATATTTATTTATTTATTTTTACTTATTTTTATTTTTATGTTTTTTTGTATTTTAATTTTTACTCATAGCCTTTATCACAAATGCTAAGAATCATGAAAACATTCTCTATCGGATTATTCATCTCACTTTAAAAAGAGCATTACCGAATGGAAATGCTGCTAAATTTACACCCACCATAATGTTACCGCATACTGATTTGCTGGAGTCGCGGAAAATATGGAAATGACTGTGCTATTAAGGATCAATATGGCATCCGCAATAGCCCGGCCTTTTTATTCTGCTTTAACTGCTCTGCAGCAAAGGTGATATAGCGATGTAATCTGCTATGATTATTTTATGACTACGCAAAGATCCTTGCCATTCATTTGCAAAATGAATCTTTCCTCTCATTCCGGGATACGTTCTAGGCCCTTATATAATGCAGGAGGTTTCTTAGTGCGTCTACAAAAGAGCAGAGAAAATGATCTTGCCTACGCTTAGGAGCATCGGCGTATGCTATCCTCAGAAGACAATGAGAAGTTATGGCGAATTTTGCACTATTTACCTGCTTGAAAATACCCTATTCAGATATAGTTACCTTAAAGTGTATCATCTATCAAACGCTCTTCTGTTTAAATAGCTTATACTTGTATTATCTTTGTAAAATAAATTTACTTTTCGATATATTGTTATATGTTTATTTTGAGTCGTAAGACTTTGAACCTAGAAACTAAGTACATTTTAACTGTAATGTACACTTTTGTGTCGACAAACAATCTTCATGTCATAAGCAGCGCTGAGGAAATGTGATTATTTTCCTTTCATCGTGAAAAATATCACCAGAGAATCAGCAGGTATACAGAGGTATTGATTAGACAAAAGTAAAGTTGCAGTACAGAGCTTGATTTCTTATATTTGCAAACTTCAGTTACCCAGTATATGCATTCGTAGGCACTTTTCACTGTGTGATCAAGCCTGAATTGCCTTTCCAGTCAGTAGTGAGTGAGATAAATATTAGATGAGTCTAGGATGAACATCAATAAGCCAGTGGTTCTCAGCCTTTTTTTGGCCCATGCACCCTTTCACCATATGTCAGAATGTCATTCCGCCCCCACTCCCTTCCAAAATTGTCTGCCTCAAAAGGTGCATTTCAAAAAATATGTAACAAAATACTAACACCAACCCACAAACCAGCGGAGAGAAAGCCCAGAGTGACCTCTCAGTAGTGCGGACCAATGCACACTGCGTTTTGTGTGGTCACAGAGCCAGTTTGAGCCTGTCAGTCTGTGGTCACAATTCCCCACCCCCCCTGAAATTCCTCCCTTGGTTGAGAATCACTGGATTCTATAAATGTTCATCCTAGATAAAGGGTCTACCTAAGTCAAAATTCAGCTTGCTCATCTATACTTTTATAGATTGTCACATCACCGTTATCATCTCCCCCAAAGCCGTGTGACTCAAAGGTTGTCTGTGAAACTGCAGCAACTATGCTTTGCCTGCGCTGCAACTTAGGCAAATCTCCGCTTAGATGTTGTATCCCCCACCCCCCATTCTCCTCATCCAAGTATTATCTGGGCCTTCCAACTCCTCTGATACCCAGAGAGTCCAGCAACCCTGTGACATATTTTTCCCCCTGGGGTGTTCAAATAATTTTCATCTTCCCATCATTATTTTATTTGCATATGGAAATTTCCTAATGATAATGCAGACCTCACTAGACAAATATATAATCGTAGTTTAGTAAGCAATGTTAATCAGTTTGATTGACAGATCTCATCCACAGCTTGTCCACATTCAGCTCGTTTTCTTATAATAAGCTCTCAAATTCTGTTGTTATGATTGGAGAACATCACAATATAATCTTAATACTGCGCGTGTGTGGGCTAATGCTTATGATATGTGATATATGAAAATAAGCAAGAGATAGCAAGTTTTGGCTGCAGATAATTTCAAAATTTCATTTAACAATGCATTTGCTGTTTTTGTTAACGGATGACAGGTTCCTGAGGAGCTGTGATTTAATTGAAAAATTTAAAAAGCAAATGATAGAAATTCGAAAACCCTTTGGCGTCTAATGAATTTTGAAACTAAATTTTAAAATTTTACTTAATTTATTTTGAATTTTAATATACCTTTTTAGTGTGTTCCAGTATGAGAACGTGTGCCTTTGTGCAGTTTTTAATTTCGTCTTCATTCATTCGTCACCTAGCCTAGACCGGCCATCTCATCCAAATCCTCCGGGCCAGCCCTATGAGAGCTGACAGTCAGCTCAGTGGTCTGGTTTAACTGTTTTAATTAATAATAATAATAATAACAGGTGCCAGGTAGTCGTCTTGATTTTCTGTACACGCAAGATTTGTTATT